>NW_024079617.1:0-1105 GCF_014754425.2 Oryx dammah
TGTCCCCTTTCAGACTGCATGGAAATTATCTGTTTGAGAAGATAATTCAAATCTTAAAGATCAATGTAAAAACAAACAAAAACGTACCAACTATACTATCAAAAAAAGAGCGCCACGCAGATGCGAATCATTTTTATCATTCAGGAAAGTGACCATGTGGGACAGCAAAACGTCACTGGCTTCCTGGTGTCCAAAGAACACACACAACCGTGTTATCCCATTGTCCATTAAGGTCTGTTTCACGATATTTTCAGGGTCACTCAGCAAAGTGACAGCTTTCTGCTGGACCATTTCATGTAAGGCTTGGAGCTCTAAAAAATGAAAACAAAGAAAAATGTGATCAATTTTCTTTCCTCCAAACATATAGAGCCAGTCTTTCTCAATCCTTGGAGGAAACAGGATGATTACAGAAGCCACCACTGAAAGCCTGCAATCACTAAGCTTTTCCACTACGCATTGCGTTGAAGGCTAGCTGGGAAAATGAAACACGGATTGAAAAACACCATAATAGCAGATGCTGCAAGCATGACCACTGCCTCACTATTTACTAGCTCCATTTATGAGGCTCAGAGGAAAAAACGACGGGGAAGCACCAGAGAGATACTGTCCAATAAGATCGACCTAAGGATGTGAAGCCGCTTAAGAGTGGTCACAATATAATCTGATGGCGCAGGTGTTGGTTAATTACAGTTCAGAAAGCCAAAAAACACACTGCAAGTCTGGACAAGACTTCACATGATCTGGCCAGCACCGCCTTCTCTGACCCTATCTCCTGCCCACCCTTCATCTCTCACTCATTTCTTTACTCAGTTGGCTGTCTTCTGCTTACTAAAACAGCCTCAGGAGAGCAGGGACCTTTTCTGTCTCACTTACCACCACATCCCTAAATGCTCACAGCACGCACACAAACTGCCTGGTGCAAAGCTGATGTTTAACCATTATCCACTGACTGAATGAATGAAGGCAGAGCCCACTTCTGGGGCAGCCACTGTCAAGGGAAACGGTGGTCTGAAAGACACAATTCTATATTCATGTTAAGGAAAACTTTAGATTAACTTCCCCAAAGTTTTATTGCCTAACTTCATTAGTTAAAACATCCAAGGAC
>NW_024079618.1:0-1105 GCF_014754425.2 Oryx dammah
ACTCTGTGGCTTGGCATTTCATTATCTTACTGGTGTCTTTGTTTTTAACTAAAATTTTAAATTTATTAATTTTTTAAAAAGTTTGGCTCTGCTGAGTCTTTTCTGCTGTGTGAGGGCTTTCTTTAGTTGCAGTGCACTGGCTTCTCACTGTGGTGGCTTCTCTTGAGGCAGAGCAGAGGTTCTGGAAGGCACGGGCTTTAGTAGTTGTGGACACAGGCTCAACAGTTGTAGCACACGGGCTTAGTTGCCCTGCAGTATGTGGAATCTTCCCAGATTAGGGATCAAACTGGTGTCCTTGTATTGGCAGGTGGATTCTTTACCACCAGACCACCAGGAAAGTCCTGTTTTTAACTAAACTTTTGATTTTGAGATAATTGTAGACTCACATGCAATTGTAAGTAATAATACAGGCAGATCCTTTGCACTCTTAACTCAGTTTTCCCATAATAGCATATTGCCAAACTACAGTACAATATGGCAACTGAAATATTGATACAGTGAAGATATAGAACATTTCCTCTAGCTCATGGATTCCTTGTGTTATCCGCTAATAGCCATAGGCATGCCCCTCCCATCCCCCACTCCTTTAAACCCTGGCAACAACTAATCTGTTTTCTATTTCTGGAATTTTATCATTTCAAATATGTTAGATAAATGGACTCTTACAGTATGTAACCTTTTGGAATTGTCTTTTTCACTCAACATAACTCTGAAGATTTAATCCAGGTTGTTGCTTATATCAGTAGTTTATTCCTTTTTGTTGCTGACTAGTAACCCACAGTATGAGACTACCACAACTGTTAAACCATTCACCTGTTAAAGGATGTATGGGTTGTTTCCAGCTTTTGGTGACTATGAATAAAGTTGCTGTAAACCTTTGTGTACAGCTTTTTATATGAACCTGCATTGTCATTTCTTTAGGACAAATTCCCAGGAGCATAATTGCTGGATCTCATGGTAGTTGCATGCTTATTTCCTCCACATACATTTAGAGCTACATCAGACAGTGTTATGATTTTTATTTCAAACATCAAATATAATTTAGAAAACTCAAGAAGAAAAAGTAAGTCCAATGTTTTTACCCATATTTTTGCTTTACTGTGTT
>NW_024079619.1:0-1105 GCF_014754425.2 Oryx dammah
CGCACCGCACCGCACCGCACCGCACCGCACCGCACCGCACCGCACCGAGCGGAGGACCATTTTGTGACTGGGACCTACCTCCACAATTGGGATTTACCTGTGTGCTTTGCAGATTCTGTGCTGCCCCACTCCCAGGTTAGTGTTAAGTGAGACTCCATACCCCTGCCAGTGAGGCAGACGACCGTGTCTGTTCCCTGGCGCCTACTCAGGCTTGCCCACTCAGTGCTTTGGTACTTTGACAATGGCGGACGCTGCACCACACACGGACTCCCTCGAAAGCATTGTGACCTTTGAGGATGTATTCATCCACTTTACCAGAGAGGAGTGGGACCTGCTCACTGAGAGTCAGAAACGCCTGTACCATAAGACGATGGTGAACAACTTTGCACTGGTAATGTCAGTGGGACTTGAAAGTTCCAGATATCGTTTGACTGTTCCACCACAGCCAGAGAGCGCACCCGAGGTTCCTGCCAGGATAGGCATAGCTGCGGCAGTGGAAGAGGTAAGCCAGGAAAGCCCTGGCCCTAGTCCTGGCCATAGTGTGGAGGATAGAGATGACTCTTCTGTTTCTATAAAAATATCAGATGTACGAAGTCTGCAGGTGGCGCCTTCCATCGAAAACAGCCCCCTATGCGACTCGTGTAATCCAGTCTTCAGTGGTGTTTTTCAGCTGGCTGGGCAGCCAGAAACCTCTTCTGAGCAGCAACTATTTGTGTGTGGATCATGTGGAAGAGCTTTCCCACTCACTGTAAGCTTTGACCAGATGCAGAGGTGGCAGAGTGGAGGGACAGTCACTAGAAGGGAAAGGGACCAGGCCGCCTCTGTGAATAGCCACGGATGCCACGGGTTAGGGACTGCCTGTACCCATGAGGAGGGTGGAGAAGACATCTCAGCCAGTTCTGGAGTTGTGCAGCACCCTGGCACTCAAAACGGGGAGAGTCCATGCACGAGCGCTGAGTGTGGACGTGTCCAGCAGCAGGAAATCGACATTCAAGAAAGGTCGTATGAATGCACCACATGCCGGAGAGTCTTCAACTGCAGAGACACATTTAATAATCACCAGGAAGTCCACACTGGAGAAAGGTCATCTGAGTGTGATGTATGC
>NW_024079621.1:0-1104 GCF_014754425.2 Oryx dammah
GTGGGCTGACCCCTCCGTGGGCACGCTCACCTGGAGCCTGCACTGGGTCTCACGGGCAGGGGGAGTGATGGTCCGACACCTCCCTCGGGGAGGTGGATGGGGTGTCCCCCTCATCGGCCAGATCCAGTGGGAAGCTCTGCAATGACAGTGACCGTCAGTCAGCCCTGCTGGCGAGCTGTGCCTGGCCAGTATGGCTGCTGCTTCTGCCCACTCGAACGTCAGCTCCCAGAATGAGCGGAGATGCGTGTCTGGTCTGACTCCCCCCGACTGCCCCGGGGTGGGTGGAGACCCCGCTGAGGGCGTGAGGTCAGCCTGGGCAGCCGGCGCTGCCTGGACTCTCCCCATCCCGCCCTGCCCGCTCTCCCCTGGGGTGTGGACTCACTCAGCCCAGAAGCTTGTGACCCACATCCGCCTGGGCTTGCTTGAGGCAGACATACCCCGAGCAAATGCATCCAGAGTCACTGGGAAAGGACTCAGGGTTTCCCGGGTGGGACTGGAGAGGGGGCCCGGCCCTGCCTTGAGCTCCCGTGTTATCTTTCTCTTCCTTCGGGCAAAGGTTCAGAGGCCCTGAGCCAGCGTCGTCCGCGTTCCCACACACTCTCCCTTGCGCTCTGCTGAGGCCTCGGCCTCTGGGCAGGGGCAAACAGCAGAACATCTTGGCAGCGAACAATCTGGCTGGGGGCTCCTGTCCACTGTGGAGGCCTGGATACCCAGGTTCCGGGTTCTGTTGGGTTCTGTTGCCTGAGGTGACATCGTTTTCAGGGCTCGTGGTGAGGTCCCTGACACAAAGCTAGACTGTGTCTCTCAGGCCCTCGGTGCTGGGCGTCATTCGGAATAGACTCCATGTACCTTCCTTGGCCTGGTGTCCCTTCAGACCTTTCCCTCGTTTTAGTAGCCTTGTTTGTGTTCTCTTTGGAGACAAATTCTTTATCAGCTGTGTGTTTGCAAGTATTTGTCTGCCAGTGTGTGACGTGTCCTTGGCTTTCTTTTCATAAGGTCTTTACCAGAGGATAGAGCTTTGATTTTACACAGTCTGCACGATTGCCTTTTGCGCCTGGCCTTTGTGTATTGTGTGTGAAGACTGAAAGCTCATTCCTAGGCTCT
>NW_024079622.1:0-1104 GCF_014754425.2 Oryx dammah
AGCCCATCAAATGCAGAGATTACCCTGCATGAGATTCTCAAATGCATCAGAAACTGTAGAGAGGCTGGACATTGAGGAGCTCAAATTCACCCTTTCCAGGACAGAGACCAAAGATTACACGGGATCAGTAACTCCACTCACCTGTCTCAGACTTCATCCCATCTTCTTTCTTTGGGAACACTTCCTCCTCACTCCCCTCAGAGGTAGGAGGAGCCCCAGGCACTGGTACCTCTTCAGCATCATCATAACCCTCACCAAGGGCATAGGTCTTCTGATCTGGGGCTTCTGAGAGCAGAGCAGGGGTCAGATGAAACCACAGTAAGTGGGTTGGTCTAGGAAATGCCTAAGATCCCTTCTGACCCAGAGTTTCTGAGCTGCTAAATAGAGGCACCAGTCACTCCCTGTTTCAAAAGATTTTTTTCTCTGAGACCATGTTTCATTTTGATGTGTCCATAAACCAAAACATGATTTTACACATCTTAATATTTCCTAACTGAAAATATAGATCTCAAAGCAACTCTCCCACCATTGAGCATTACTAAAGTATTTTGACAAACTGTGCCTTACAGATGTTATTTTTAAAACCAGTGTGTGTCTCTTGTCATTCTGAACACAGAGAGCCCAGCCCCAAATGTGAGACATCACAGAACAGCCAGAGAAGGAGAAAGACAGACCCGATCTGGACACAAGGGATCCCTCCGGTCCATCAGAGGAAGACTGTCCCCCTTACATCTCCTCTCTATGAGGAGGGAAACTCTCCTCCGCAACACTCAGCTGAAGCAGGTCCACCTCTATTACCTGGAGCGGATCTGCAGTCATTGTTGTCCTCACCATCTGACAGGAAGCCTAAAGTGGAGAAAAACAACACACAAAATGACCCTCCTCACACCCACAGGACCTGAGTTAAAGCTGAGAAGGGACAGGCCAGGCTCTTGCCATGTAGACAGAGGCTGGGGGCTCACAGGGCTGTGAGAGGCCATCCTGCCACTTTGGAGAGCCACCTCTGTGAACCTGGGGAACGTATGGGGTCTGCAGATGCTGAGGAAATGCCCACACCCAGTGGGTGTGACAACCAGAGGTCCCAGGAGGGCAGAGAGAGACACC
>NW_024079623.1:0-1104 GCF_014754425.2 Oryx dammah
AGCTCCTGAGGAAAACGGACGTGCATGTCCCCACTAGAGACGAGGACTGACTCCGCTGTGGAGCCTCCAGAAGGACCCCAAGTTCCATGTCAGCGCTGGAGAGGAATCCTCAGGTTCCGTCATAGACTCCACACGAGGTCTTAGGCCCCGGCACCGACTGCAGAGGAATCCCGACAGGCCCCTCGCAACTCGCATGGAGACTGGCCTGTCCTGAGGTCACAGGGAGGGCCCCAGAGGTCCCCGTCATAACCCGAGAAGGTCCCGCCGCAACTCGAGAAAATCCAGGAAGTTCTCCCTTCAAGGCGAGATGAGGCCCTTTTCCGCTGAGGCGTCTCAAGGGAAATCACCCCTTCCCTCTTGAACTTCGAAAGGGTCCTTCACACCCTTCCTGCAACTCAAGTTGTTCCCCAACATACCCGTCTCCACTCGAGAGGAACACCGAGGGTCCCGCCCACATCAAGAGGAGCCCCGTTTCCTCCTCAAAGCTCGAGATGAGTGTTCCTTTCCCTGCTTCGTCGGGAAACGATTCCCGGCTTTGCTGTCGCATCTCGGAGGTGGCGCTCTCGACAGGAAAGTCGAGATTAACTCCTGGGGTCGTGCCACCATTCCCAATATGCACAAAATATCTAAGTCCACTCCAGAAGAACCTGATTTCCCTGCACTTCCTCGACATGCACGCCGAGGATCGACTGACACCACAGTGGTACGTGTGACAGCCCTGTCGAAAAGCCTCGTGGGAAAGCCTCCAAAGAATGCCACAGATCACTGTATCAAGGCGCCGGGAAGCCTGCCACGGCAGGTCCAGCTCCTGAGGAAAGCGGACATGCATGTCCCCACTCGAGACGAGGACTGACTCCCCTGTGGAGCCTCCAGAAGTACCCGAAGCTCCATGTCAGCACTGGAGAGGAATCCTAAGGTTTCGTCATAGACTCCACAGGAGGTCTTAGGCCCCGGCACCGACTGCAGAGGAACCCCGACAGGCCCCTCGCAACTCGCATGGAGACTGGCCTTTTCTGAGGCCACAAGGGAGGGTCCCAGAGGTCCCCGTCGCAACTCCAGAAGGTCCCGCCGCAACTCGAGAAAATCCAGGAGGTTCTGCCCTCC
>NW_024079625.1:0-557 GCF_014754425.2 Oryx dammah
CCCCAAGATCCATGTCAGCACTGGAGAGGAATCCTCAGGTTCCCTCACAGACTCCACACGAGGTCTTAGGCCCCGGTATCGACTGCAGAGGAATCCCCACAGGCCCCTCGCAACTCGCATGGAGACTGGCCTGTCCTGAGGCCACAAGGGAGGGTCCCATAGGTCCCCGTCGTTAATCTAGAAGGTCCCACCGCAACTCGAGAAAATCCAGGAGGTTCTCCCCTCCAGGCGAGATGAGGCCCTTTTCCGATGAGGCATCTCGAGGCAAATCACCCCTTCCCTCTTGAACTTCGAAAGGGTCCTTCACACCCTTCCTGCCACTCAAGAAGTTCCCCGACATACCCGCCTCCACTCCAGAGGAACACCGAGCGTCCCGCCCACATCAAGAGAAGCCCAGTTTCCTCCTCAAAGCTCGAGATGAGGGTTCCTTTCCCTGCTTCGTCGGGAAACATTCCCGGCTTTACTGTGGCATCTCGGAGGCGGCGCTCTCCACAGGAAAGTTGAGAGGAACTCCAGGGGTCGTGCCACCATTCCCTATGTGCCCAAAATGTCTCAGT
>NW_024079625.1:657-1104 GCF_014754425.2 Oryx dammah
CTCAAAGCTCGAGATGAGGGTTCCTTTCCCTGCTTCGTCGGGAAACATTCCCGGCTTTACTGTGGCATCTCGGAGGCTGCGCTCTCCACAGGAAAGTTGAGAGGAACTCCAGGGGTCGTGCCACCATTCCCTATGTGCCCAAAATGTCTCAGTGCACTCCAGAAGAACCTGATTTCCCTGCACTTCCTCGACATGCACGCCGAGGTTCGACTACACCACAGTGGCACGTGTGACAGCCCTGTCGCAAAGCCTCGTGGGAAAGCCTCCAAAGAATGCCGCAGATCCCTGTATCAAGGCGCCGGGAAGCCTCCCACGGCTGCTCCAGCTCGTGAGGAAAGCCGACATGCATGTCCCCACTCCAGACGAGGACTGACTCCCCTGTGGAGCCCCTAGAAGGACCCCAAGATCCATGTCAGCACTGGAGAGGAATCCTCAGGTTCCATCATT
>NW_024079626.1:0-547 GCF_014754425.2 Oryx dammah
CCACCATTCCCAAGGTGCACAAAATGTCTCAGTCCACTCCAGAAGAACCTGATTTCCCTGCACTTCCTCGTCATGCACGCCGAGGATCGACTGACACCATAGTGGCACGTGTGAAAGCCCTGTCGGAAAGCCTCGTGGGAAAGCCTCCAATGAATGCCACAGATTCCTGTATGAAGGCGCCGGGAAGCCTGCCACGGCTCCTCCAGCTCGTGTGGAAAGCGGACGTGCATGTCCCCACTTTCGACGAGGACTGACTACCCTGTGGAGCGCCCAGAAGGATCCCCAGATCCATGTCAGCACTGGAGAGGAATCCTCAGTTTCCATTATAGACTCCACACGAAGACTTAGGCACCAGCACCGACTGCAGAGGAATCCCGACAGGCCCCTCGCAACTCGCATGGACACTGGCCTGTCCTGAGGCCACAAGGGAGGGTCCCAGATGTCCCCGTCGTAACTCGAGAAGATCCCGCCGCAACTCGAGAAAATCCAGGAGGTTCTCCCCTCCAGGCGAAATGAGGCCCTTTTCCTCTGAGGCGTCTCGAGGCAA
>NW_024079626.1:557-1104 GCF_014754425.2 Oryx dammah
CCACCATTCCCAAGGTGCACAAAATGTCTCAGTCCACTCCAGAAGAACCTGATTTCCCTGCACTTCCTCGTCATGCACGCCGAGGATCGACTGACACCATAGTGGCACGTGTGAAAGCCCTGTCGGAAAGCCTCGTGGGAAAGCCTCCAATGAATGCCACAGATTCCTGTATGAAGGCGCCGGGAAGCCTGCCACGGCTCCTCCAGCTCGTGTGGAAAGCGGACGTGCATGTCCCCACTTTCGACGAGGACTGACTACCCTGTGGAGCGCCCAGAAGGATCCCCAGATCCATGTCAGCACTGGAGAGGAATCCTCAGTTTCCATTATAGACTCCACACGAAGACTTAGGCACCAGCACCGACTGCAGAGGAATCCCGACAGGCCCCTCGCAACTCGCATGGACACTGGCCTGTCCTGAGGCCACAAGGGAGGGTCCCAGATGTCCCCGTCGTAACTCGAGAAGATCCCGCCGCAACTCGAGAAAATCCAGGAGGTTCTCCCCTCCAGGCGAAATGAGGCCCTTTTCCTCTGAGGCGTCTCGAGGCAA
>NW_024079627.1:0-1104 GCF_014754425.2 Oryx dammah
TCCTGTTTCCTTATCACTATTGAGTTTTAGTTCCATTCCATTATGGTTATGAAAGAAACTTGGAATTATTTTAATATTTTTGAATTTGTTAAGACTTTTTTGTTACCTAGCCTGGAGAATATTCCATTTGTGCTTGAGAAGAATGCATATTTTCCTGTGGTTAGAATTAGTACAATGATAGTATTAAAATCAATTAGCATTTTCTATGAGTCCTGTTTCAGAAGAAAAACCTTTAATAGGAGATGATCTGGAAACTCAGCTGTCTGGTAAGCTCCCACTGGGAACACACACTCTACCAGATTCTTTGATAAATCCTAGGATTTCAAGAGAGATGGCTGGGCCTCTCTCTCTCTCTGACTCTCTGAGTTTTCTTAACTCATCTTCTTTCCCACTGAGGTCACTGAATAAATTCATGGAATTTTTGCCATTGAGAAGACAAGATGTCATAACCATGAATTAGTGATAGCATCTACATTACTTCTCTGGAGCCATCACCCATCTACAGGTTGGCATCCCCTCATGGATCCAGCCTCAAGACTTTCCCTCACCTAAGTCACTTGAGGACTAGTTCCTTGGAGAGAAAACTGATCAGAATATTTACCCCACAAGTTCCATGAAAGCTTTCTAAGCTTGTCTGGATGCTAGGTCTCTAATCTCATAGCCCACGTCCCTCTGGGCGGCTTCTGTTCTGCATATTTCTACTTTCAAGTGCCTGCATATTATACATTATCCTTGGATTTGTAGGTCCTAGGCTGCTAAATGAGAAATTCACTTCTTCAACCAACTAAAAGATGTGTTTCCAGTATTCAACCATTCCAATGATCTGAATTGTGCTCTGTAGTTTCTAGGTTCCTAGACCAAGGAATTCAGATTTCTAACCAGTCTCAAGGTTCTTGGGATTCTGCCATTCTAAACTGACCTTGTAATCCTCCTGGATTTCTCTTTAGAAACCTGGTCAAGAAAATTCAATCATGACACTAACTGTCAAAGACTCTCTACATGCTCCATTGCCTGTGACGTGCGGTTTCCAGTTGCCAAGTCAGTACCATGAACATTCACTGGTTTTGTTGTTGTTTCCTCTTAGGATTTGTGCGTCTGGCTGGA
>NW_024079628.1:0-1104 GCF_014754425.2 Oryx dammah
TGTTCAGGCACTCTGTCTATCAGATCTAATCCCTTGACTATATTTGTCACTTCCACTGTACAGTTGCAAGGGATTTGATTTAGGTCATACTTGCATGAAGGCAATGGCAACCCACTCCAGTACTCTTGCCTGGAAAATCCCATGGACGGAGGAGCCTGGTAGGCTGCAGTCCATGGGGCTCGAAGAGTCGGACACCACTGAGCGACTTCACTTTCACTTTTCACTTTCACGCATTGAAGGAAATGGCAACCCACTCCAGTATTCTTGCCTAGAGAATCCCAGGGATGGGGCAGCTTGGTGGGCTGCCGTCTCTGGGGTCGCACAGAGTCGGACACGACGGAAGCGACTTAGCAGCATACCTTCATGAGCTAGTAATTTTCCATACTTTCTTCAACTTGCGTCTGCATTTTGCAATAAGGATTTCACGACCTATGCCACAGTCAGCTCCCGGTCTTGTTTTCGCTGATTGTATAGAGCTTCATCATCAGCTGCAAATAATATAATCATTCTGATTTCGGTATTGACCATCTGGTGATGTCCGTGTGTAGAGTTGTCTCCTGTGTTGTTGGAAGAGGGTGTTTGTTATGACCAGTGTGTTCTGTTGGCAAAACTCTGTTAGACTTTTCCCTGCTTCATTTTGTACTCCAAATCTGCCTCTCCAGGTATCTCTTGACTTCCTCCTTATTTTCTTATATATATATATATATATATATTTCCTTTTCTTGTATATTTATGTTTTTTTTTAAAGTAAATTGAAAAATATTTTGATTTGCCTTTTAGCAATTCCATGTTTTATTAGATATAAAACTACTTAAAGTACTACTTTGATTCAATTCTAACAAGAAGTAGCTGTTCATGTGTCTGAGTGCTTAGGATAAAGTAACTGTATTTAAGTGCAGTTTATAAATGAGGCAGACCTTTCCTATGCTTACCTATGTTTCTTGTCTGTACAAAGGAAAACTAAAATGGTGTAGGGGAAGGGAATCAGACCAAAAGAAGTGGTAATTTCATACAAAAAGTTCTACCCAGGAAGAAGAAGGAAGTGCTAAAGGGGAAATTCTGAATACTCTAAAGCAAGTCATGTGGTTTCTCATAAAATTTTAA
>NW_024079629.1:0-1103 GCF_014754425.2 Oryx dammah
TAAGACCTCATGTGGAGCCTATGACGGAACCTGAGGATTCCCCTCCAGTGCTTACATGGAACGTGGGGTACTACTGGAGGCTCCACCGGGGAGACAGTCCTCGTCTCGAGTGGGGACATGCACGTCTACTTTCCTCACAAGCTGAAGCAGTCGTGGCAGGCTTCCCGTCGCCTTGATACAGGGATCTGTGGCATTCTTACGAGGCTTTCCCGAGAAGGCTTTCCCAAGAGGCTTTTCAGCAGGGCTGTCACAGGTTCCACGGTGGTGTGAGTCGATCCTCGGCGTGCATGTCGAGGAAGTGCAGGGAAATCAGGATCTTCTGGTGTAGACTGAGACATTTTGTGCACATTGGGAATGGTGGCACGACCCCTGGAGTTCCTCTCGACTTTCCTGTGAGGAGTGCCTCCTCCAAAATGCGACAGGAATGCCGGGAAACCTTTCCCGACGAAGCAGGGAAAGGAACCCTCATCTCGAGCTATGAGGAGGAAACGGGGTTCCTCTTGATGTGGGCGGGACCCTAGGTGTTCCTTTCGAGTGGAGGCGGGTATTTCGGGGAACTTCTGGAGTTGTAGCAAGGGTGTGAAGAACCCTTTCGAAGTTCAAGAGGGAAGGTGTGATTTGCCTCGAGAGGCTCAGCGGAAAAGAGCCTCATCTCGCCTGGAGGGGAGATCCTCCTGGATTTTCTCGAGTTGCGGCCGTACCTTCTCCAGTTACGACGGGGACATCTGGGACCCTCCCTCTTGGCCTCAGGAATGGCCAGTCTCCATGCGAGTTGCGTGGGGCCTCTCGGGATTCCTCTCCAGTAAGTGTCGGGGCCTAAGACCTCGTGTGGATCGAGACCAGAACCTGAGGATTCCTGTTAAGTGCTGACATGTTTCGTGGGGTACCACTGGAGGCTCCACAGTGGGGTCAGTCCTCATCTCGAGTGTGGACATGCACGTCCGCTTTCCTCACAAGCTGAAGCAGCCATGTTAGGCTTCCCGGCGCCTTGATACAGGGATCTGTGGCATTCTTTGGAGGCTTTCCCGCGAGGCTTTCCCACGAGGCTTTCCAGCAGGGCTGTCACAGGTTCCACGGCGATGTGAGTCGATCCTCGGCGTGCA
>NW_024079630.1:0-1103 GCF_014754425.2 Oryx dammah
AGCTGGGTTTCTGTGTCACAGGAACAATTACCACCAAAATTTGGAGACCACAGACCAAACACAGCAGAGGCCATCACGGGGGTGGGTGGGGCGGCCTAACCGCTGTTCTGGGGTCTCAGCCAGGCTGGGCAAACGTGTGACCTGGCGGCTGCTGAAACAGCATTTCTAAGGTGTCACCTGGGGCTTCGCAGTCTTCATGAAGCTCCATAGGTGATTCCCACGCACCGTGGGGAGGACGTCCCTGTGACAAGAGTTCCTGATGCTCTCCCCACCCCCAGGCTCCTCCTATGAAGGGAAAAGCCAGAGGGGATGAGGGAGGGCTGTCGGGGGGGCTGAGTGTGCATGTGATCCAGAGCAGTGGGGACCCTGGACCCGGACACCCCAAGGTTGTGCTTTTCCAGACAAGGGTGTGTGTGTGCGTGTGTGTGTATAGATGTGTGTGTATCTAGGTGTCTGTGTGTAGCTGTGTGTGTAGGTATGTCTGAGTAGAGGTGTGTGTGTGTAGGTGTGTGTAGGTGTGTGTGTGTGTGTGTGTGTGTGTGTAGGTGGAGACTCACTGCTCTAGAAGGCAGAGGACTCAGCAGAGTTCAGGGAATAGAAGTACAGACAGAGGGGGAAGGGGGAGGGGTCCACTAGGGAGGGAAGGAGGAGAGGGGAGGCAGGGGCGGGGCCTGGGCAGAGACCCCGCCCCGGGGCCCCGTGACCCAGCGAAGTGCTCCTGCCCAGGGGCAGGCCCAGCACAGAGGGGGAAGGACAGCAGAGCTCACGCAAGGACTGCAGGGCTTGTGAGCGTTTCTGGAGAGGAAGTTCTCCTCACAGAGAGAGGAACACAGCAGACAGCAGGCACCATGGAGCCCCCGTCAGGCCCTGCAAGCAGGCAGCATGTCCCTTGGAGCAGGCTCCTGCTGGCAGGTGAGAGGGGACAGTTTTCAGGGAGGGGGCAGAGACTGGAGAAAAGAGACTGGCTGGTCCCTGGGGGAGACGGGGCTCTGAGAGGGGACAGGGGGCTTCTGTTCAGACCTGAGGGCAGAGGACAGGGAATCAGGGGAGGGAGGGGGGCTCAGCCACAGGGGACTCTGCATGAGCTAGAGCTGGTGAGGGGC
>NW_024079631.1:0-1103 GCF_014754425.2 Oryx dammah
TGTAGGTGGGAAAAGTGATGAAAAATTCCATACTGTGGAAACATTTTCCTTTCCTTTTTTTTTTATTAAATTTATTTTTTATTTTACTTTACAATTCTGTATTGGTTTTGCCATACATTGACATGAATCCACCACGGTATACATGCGTTCCCAAACATGAACCCCTCTCCCACCCCCCTCCCCACAACATCTTTCTGGGTCATCCCCGCGTACCAGCCCCAAGCGTGCCATATCCTGCATGGGACATAGACTGGCAATTAGATTCTTACATGATATTATACATGTTTCAATGCCATTCTCCCAAATCATCTCACCCTCTCCCTCTCCCACTGAGTCCAAAAGTCCGTTATACACATCTGTGTCTTTTTTGCTGTCCTACATACAGGGTCATCATTGCCATCTTTCTAAATTCCATATATATGTGTTAGTATACTGTATTGGTGTTTTTCTTTCTGGCTTACTTCACTCTGTATAATCGGCTCCAGTTTCATCCATCTCATGAGAACTGATTCAAATGTATTCTTTTTAATGGCTGAGTAGTATTCCATTGTGTATATGTACCACAGCTTTCTTATTCATTCATCTGCTGATGGACATCTAGGTTGTTTCCATGTCCTGGCTATTATAAACAGTGCTGCGATGAACATTGGGGTACATGTGTCTCTTTCAATTCTGGTTTCCTCAGTGTGTATGCCCAGCAGTGGTATTGCTGGGTCATAAGGCAGTTCTATTTGCAATTTTTTAAGGAATCTCCACACTGTTCTCCATAGGGGCTGTACTAGTTTTATCAGAAGCTTTGATTAACTTAGAGATCTTCACATATTCCAACCAGTGCTCAGATTTTTCCAATAGATTCCTACCTCAGCAGAAAAATGAGGCCATTCCTTTGTTGCTTATCTATTTTATATCTAGTAGTGTGTCTATATTAATCCCAAACTCCTAATCTATCCCTCCTCCCCACCTTTGCCCTTGACTAACCATAAGGACATACTGGAGAGCACAGGGAACTCTACTCAATACTCTGTAGTCACCTACCTGGGAAAAGGAACTGAAAATGAATGGATATATGTGTAGGAATAACTGAATCAATTTCCTGTACATCT
>NW_024079632.1:0-1103 GCF_014754425.2 Oryx dammah
ATGGCATTACCGACTCAATGCACATGAGTTTGGGTAAATCCTGGGAGGTAGTGATGGACAGGGAGGCCCGGCATGCTGGGGTTCATGAGCTTGTCAAGAGTCAGACACGGCTGAGCCACTGAACTGAACTGAAGTGAATAGATACACAGATGTAGAGGAAGGACTTGTGAACTCAGCTGGAGAAGAAGAGGGGGCACGAATTGAGAGAGTAGCATTGAGACATAGCCACTGCCATGTGCAAAAGAGCTAGCTGGTGGGAAGTTGCTACAGAACACAGGGAGCCCGCAGGGAGCTCTGTGACAACCTAGAGGCTGGGATGGGGGGAAGTGGGAGGCAGGCTCACCAAAGAGAGGATAATATACTTACGGCTTATTTGTGTTGTTGTACGAGCAAAACCAACCAAACAGTGGAAAGCAGTTATTCTTCAATTAAAAATAAATAAATACAATCGGAAAACTACCATTCAACACATATGTAATGTCATTAAACCTATATGGGATCATCTTCTATTCCTAGTGATTTTTCCACTATAAGTACTTATAAATGTCTTTACAGGTTTTGAAAATATGATTTTAATACCCACACAGTATTGCTAAATACATCATACATAAATAATGAAATTTCAGTCTCAACATAGAAACATAATACCAAAAAAGGTTTCCATTCTAAAGTAAAGCTTGCATTTTAATTCAGCTTAATGAGACTTCCTCTGAAGATCTAAAATTCTTATGAAAAGTAACTTATGTGGAGTCCTTCTTGCTTTCATCTGTTATGCCTTATTGTCCTTTATTTCTAAGGACTCTTGGACTTTTGACATTTTGCATTTGACTGTAACTTTTGACTGAGATAAAATCTTAAATTTAGATATTAAGAATGTCAGGAAGTAGTCTTATAAGTGTGAATCACTCAGTCATGTCCAGTTATTTGTGACCCATGGACTGTAGCCTCTGTCCAGAGAATTTTCCAGGCAAGAATATTGGAGTGGGTAGCCATTCCTTTCTCGAGGGGATCTTCCTGACCTAGGGGTCAAACCTAGGTCTCCTGGATTGCAGGCAGATTCTTTACCATATGAACCACCAGAGAACCCTGACTCTGGTGCACAT
>NW_024079633.1:0-1103 GCF_014754425.2 Oryx dammah
TTCCCGACAGGCCACTCGCAACTCGCATGGAGACTGGCCTTTCCTGAGGCCACAAGAGAGAGTCCCAGTGGTCAACGTCGTAACTCGAGAAGATCCCGCCACAACTCGAGAAAATCCACGAAGTTCTCTCCTCCAGGTGAAACGAGGCCCGTTTCCGCTGAGGCGTCTTGAGGCAAATCACACCATCCCTCTTGATCTTCGAAAGGGTCCTTCACACCCTTGCTGCAACTCAAGAAGTTCCCCTACATACCCGCCTCCACTCAAGAGGAACCCCGAGGGTCCCGCCCACATCAAGAGGAGCCCCGTTTCCTACTCATATCTCTAGATGAGGGTTCCATTCCCTACTTCGTCGGGAAAGGATTCCCGGCTTTCCCGGCGCATCTCGGAGGAGGCGCTCTCCACAGGAAATTCGTGAGGAACTCCAGCGGTGGTGCCACCATTCCCAATGTGCACAAAATATCTCAGTCCACTGCAGAAGAACCTGATTTCCCTGCACTGCGTAGACTTGCACACCGAGGATCGCCTCACACCACAGTGGCACGTGTGACAGCCCTGTGGGAAACCCTCGTGGGAAAGCCTCCATGCAATGCCGCAGATCTCTGTATCAAGGCGACGGGAAGCGTGCTGCGGCTGCTCCAGCTAGTGAGGAATGCGGACGTGCATTTCCCACTCGAGACTAGGACAGACTCCCGTGTGGTGCCTCCGGAAATACCACAATGTCCATGTCAGCAGTGGAGAGGAATCCTCAGGTTCCGTCATAGACTCCAGACGAGGACTTAGGCCATGGCACGGAATGCAGAGGATTCCCAACAAGCACCTAGAAACTAGCATGGAGACTGGCCTTTCCTGAGGCCACAAGGGAGGGTCCCAGAGGTCAATGTCGTTACTCGAGATGGTCCCGCCACAACTCGAGATAATCCACGAGATTCTCCCCTCCAGGCTAGATGAGGCCATTTTCCACTGAGGCAACTCGAGGCAAATCACACCTTCCCTCTTATCTTCGAAAGGAACTTTCAAGCCTTTGTTGCAACTCAAGAAGTTCCCCTACATACCCGCCTCCACTCGAGAGGAACACCGATGGTCCCGCCCACATCAAGAGGAGC
>NW_024079634.1:0-1103 GCF_014754425.2 Oryx dammah
GGGTCCTGCTCTGTAGTTCAGTGCAGTCAGGGGTTTGATGGGTCAGCCTCTATTGTTCAGCTGCCAGTGCTGGCCTGTGGGGGGAGAGAGGCTATGATGATGGCTCCAGCAGTATCGTCTTGCTTCCATGGCTGCCTGGCTTTCTGCCACAGGCACTTTCCACCACACTTTCCTCCCTCACGTCTCCTAGGTCGTTCTTTCCACAGTCAACAGCAGCCCTCACCCTGGAATTGCTCCACAATCCCGGTGCTCCAGCTTCAAGCTGCTGTGCCTTGCAGGGGACCTGCTTCCCTGTCGGTATGTATGGCTGTGGCAAGGACTGTCTGTTTCTCATTCCATTCAGGCTGCGACAGGTCAGCTGTTTCACTCTCAGCCTGAAATGTTTCTCCTCTGACCCAGACGATCGCCCCAGTGTGGGGATTGGACCCCTGCTTCAGTTCCAGCCCCCACCGAGGGCAGGTCCAGTCCTAGTAACACTCCTGCTTTTTCCCCTAGTTCCTTTGTCCTACCGAGTGTTTGCATGGTTCTATATGCTCTTTTCCAGTGGTCGGGTACTCCCATCTGCTCTCAGCTGGTGTTCGGCAAGCACTTCTGTGTCTGAATGGGTAGTCCTGATGTATCCATGGAGAGAGACGTACTCCACGTCCACCTACTCCTCTGCCATCTTGTTCTACACCGGAAATCAGATTTGAAGCAATTACTGACAGTTGCTTTCGCCGTTGTTCAGGTAGTAAACTATTTTGTTCTTTGCACCACCGTGCCCTTAGAAGTGAGTAGCTGTGCAAGTCTGAGTTGATCTACTGTGAGCATGGCTAAGAGTCTCTCAAGAAGAGTCCTAGAGAAGTGAAATGATTGGCTCAGTAGCCTAAATGAATATCCCTGGTTTAGCTGTAAGAAACTAGTTACAGTTGGCCCTCCATATTCGCAGCTTCCACATCCAGGGATTCAACCTACTGCAGATTGAAAATATTTGAAAAAAATTTCCAGAGAGTTCCAACAAAGCAAAACTTGAATTTCCTGCATGTAGGCAGCTATTTACATAACATTTACATTGTCTTAGCTATTATACATTATCTAGAGATGATTTTAAAGTACGGGGGAGG
>NW_024079635.1:0-807 GCF_014754425.2 Oryx dammah
GGGGTCCCTGTCATGGGTGTGGTGGTTGTCTCTCTTGAGGTGGTGCTAGAGGTGGGCATTGGAGTCCCAGGTGACGCCGTGGAGAGTGTTGCAGCTGAGGTCTCTGTAGTGGTGATCGAAGGTGTGGAGACACAGTCAGGTGGAACAAAACAGCAGTAGACATTGATCTCGTAGTTGAGGCAGGCAGGCATGTGGGTTTTTCCCCCTGGCTTCTGGTCCTGGTTTTTGCACACAAGCCCAACAGAGGTGTCGCACACCACAGTTTGTCCAAGCTCTTGGAGGGGAGTGTTGGAGAACATGGCGGCTCTGCAGGAGATGTTGGCTACCCAGCCCCTCTCGCAGATGTTCTCAAGGGATTCAGTGTCTCCTCCTGTTTTGCTGGTATAATCTGGTTTACCAGAATCCAGCCAGCCAGTCCACCTGCAGTGTGGCAGACACGGAGAGGTTGGTGACATTGTGATGGTCCCTTCTGAGGTAGACGTGGTTGTGGCTGGGGTGGTAGTGGTTTCCCGTGTAGGCGTGGCTGTTATACTGGGGGTTGTCACTGTGGATGGCAATGCGGTGGGGGTGCTTGGAAAGCTGGTGGTGGATGTGGTGGTGACTGATGGTGGGCTTGGGGTCACCGAGGTGGTGGGTGTTGGAGGTGGAGTCTCCGTTGTGGTGGGTGTTGGAGTTGGGGTCTCTGTGGTTGTGGTGGGGGCAGTGGTCTCTGTGATGGTGGGTGTTGGGGTTGGAATCTCTGTTGTAGTGGTGGTGGGTGTTGGGGTTGGGGTCCCTGTGATTGTGGGTGTGGTGGGGGCAGTGGTC
>NW_024079635.1:907-1103 GCF_014754425.2 Oryx dammah
TGGGGTTGGGGTCCCTGTGGTTGTGGTTGTGGTTGTGGTGGGGGCAGTGGTCCCTGTGGTTGTGGTGGGGGCGGTGGTCTCTGTAGTGATGGGTGTTGGGGTTGGAGTCTCTGTGGTAGTGGTGGTAGATGGCGGGCTTGGGGTCCCTATTGTTGTGGGTGTGGTGGTTGTCTCTCTTGAGGTGGTGCTAGAGGTG
>NW_024079636.1:0-1102 GCF_014754425.2 Oryx dammah
CCTACTGCTTTTGCATTTTTATATGAATACAGTGTAGAATTCAACAACCAGTAAACTGGAAAACATAAAGATTATGCAAGAAACCAAGAAGAAAGGTGATCAAAATGATGTTTCCTTCCTCCCCTCAGGCGGGCTGAATTCTATGGAAGCAGCTGCAGTGACTCATTTTTGTTCTGCTTTTCATTGGTCAGGTTTTCATGCTTATTTTTGCTTTCTGAAATAAATGATCCAGGTAAGAGAAATAGTTAGAAGGGATAACTTTAAAGAAAGTATGGAGTTTAGAATAGCATTTTCATTTGGATCAAATTCTTTGAGAAAAGGTTAAAGACCCACAAGCTCATAAATGAAAAAATATATACGTAAAATCTATTTCTCTCTTAGAATTTTCACTAATGTTGAGGGGAAAAAAAAGTTTAAAAATTTAGCTTCTAATCGATGTGAAAGAGTATCAGCTCACCTTTCTCATTTTCAGTCTTATGTACAAACACATAAATATGAAAATTGAACGGAGGCTTCATCTCATTGTTAATGTGATTTAATTCTCTTCTATGACTCAGATGGTAAAGAATCTGCTCACACTGCGGGAGACCTGAGTTCAATCCCTGGGTCAGGAAGATCCCTTGGAGAATGGAATGGTGATGTATTCCAGTATTCTTGCCTGGGGAATTCCATGGACAGAGGAGCTTGGCAGCCTATCGTCCATGGGGTCACAAAGAGTTGGACACAACTGAGGGACTAACACACTTTCATCTCATTGTTAATGTGATTTAATTCTTTTCTGTCCTTATAACAGCATAATTGTGGTTGCTGCTGCTGCTAAGTCATGTCAGTCGTATCCGACTCTGTGTGACCCCATAGACCACAGCCCACCAGGCTCCCATCCCCGGGATTCTCCAGGCAAGAATATTGGAGTGGGTTGCCATTTCCTTCTCCAGTGCATGAAAGTGAAAAGCGAAAGTGAAGTCGCTCAGTCGTGTCCGACTCTTCGCGACCCCATGGACTGTAGCTTACTACTGTAGCGACTTAGCAGCAGCAGCAACCACAATTATGCTGTTATAATTGTGGTTAGTAAATAACTATTCCTTCTCATTCTATACATGTG
>NW_024079637.1:0-320 GCF_014754425.2 Oryx dammah
AGATCCATGTCAGCACTGGAGAGGAATCCTCAGGTTCCGTCATAGACTCCACACGAGGTCTTAGGACCCGGCACCGACTGCAGAGGAATCCCGACAGGCCCCTCGCAACTCGCTTGGAGACTGGGCTGTCCTGAGGCCACAAGGGAGGGTCCAAGAGGTCCCTGTCGTAACTCGAGAAGGTCGCGCCGCAACTCGAGAAAACCCAGGAGGTTCTCCCCTCCTGGCGAGATGAGGCACTTTTCCCCTGAGGCGTCTCGAGGCAAATCAACCCTTCCGTCTTGAACTTCGAAAGGGTCTTTCACACCCTTGCTGCAACTCAA
>NW_024079637.1:420-1102 GCF_014754425.2 Oryx dammah
GGAATTCCAGGGGTCGTGCCACCATTCGCAATGTGCACAAACTGTCTGACTCCACTCCAGAAGAACCTGATTTCCCTGCACTTCCTCGACGTGCACGCCGAGGATCGACTCACCCCACAGTGGCACGTGTGACAGCCCTGTCGCAAACTCTCGTGGGAAAGCCTCCAAAGAATGCCACATATCCCAGTATAAAGGCGCCGGGAAGACTTCCACGGCTGTTCCAGCTCGTGAGGAAAGCGGACGTGCATGTCCCCACTCGAGACGAGGACTGACTCTCCTGTGGAGCCCCCAGAAGTCCCCAAAATCCATGTCAGCACTGGAGAGGAATCCTCAGGTTCCGTCATAGACTCCACACGAGGTTTTAGGCCCCAGCACCGACTGCAGAGGAATCCCGACAGACCCCTCGCAAATCCCATGGAGACTGGCCCGTCCTGAGGCCACAAGGGAGGGTCCCAGAGGTCCCCGTCGTAACTCGAGATGGTCCCGCCGCAACTCAAGAAAATCCAAGAGGTTCTCTCCTCCATGCGAGATGAGGCCCTTTTCCGCTGAGGCGTCTCGAGGCAAATCAACCCTTCCCTCTTGAACTTCGAAAGGGTCCTTCACACCCCTGCTTCAACTCCAGAAGTTCCCCGACTTACCCGCCTCCACTCGAGAGGAACACCGAGGGTCCCGCCGACATCAA
>NW_024079638.1:0-1102 GCF_014754425.2 Oryx dammah
AGAAAATATTGAGGCAAGTATAGCTTTTGTCTCTAATTTATAGCAGTTTTAGTAAGCTGATCTTCAGGGCGGTTGGGAAACATTGAATGCCACAAAGTACTGGTGCCTGTTAGATGTCTGCATACCCAGGGCACTCAAGGTCCCCCATGGAAGGCTTAATGTTTAGTATTAACTGAAGGGTTTCTGTGTTTCAACAAATTATACCAATAAGTGCCTGATGGGTTCTGTGTCACCCTTAGTTTATTTTTTTTAGAGAAAAATATCCATGGATTGAATGGTGGGGTCAATGACTCGTGGAGCTTTATTCCCTGAGGATACTAAGAATGTCTGAAAACACACTAAATGTCATGTCAAAAACAAACAAAAATGGCAGGATAGAGTCAATTGAATTAACTGTTGTAGGATAAAGCAACACAGGATATTTGAGGAGTACTAGTGGAAAAGCTTCTTAATGGATGCAGCCCAGAAATTGAGTCAACTAAAAAATAATGAGAAGAGAGGAATTTGGGTTCCTAGTAGACCAGAAGTTGCTCATGGTCATGTAGCTGCAGAGGCCAGATCAGTGTATAAATCTGCAAAAGCAGAGCTTCAGCAAAGCATCTCAACTTGTGACCTTATGGCCTAGAAAACGGAATGATCATGTTATCCTGTCGAAGTCCATGAATGGAGCCGTGTGAAAACACACCTGGCTTAAGACCGCCAACACTAGAAACTAGAACATTAGAAACACAAGATACAACTTTGTGGCCCCAAGTCATTTAATTGTGAAGAAAAGACTAGAGACCAGCGGGGCATGGTGTAAGGAAGGCGAGTTTTAAAAAACTGTGTGTAGGAGTTAAGATATGTGAGGTTAGTAAATCCTAGTCTCCACCATCAGGGGAAACAAAGCTGGGTGCCGGCAGGTGAAATGGTATAGGGAGGAAGTTTTAATAGCAGATTCTTGGGGCTGGGGAGTGGAAGGGTCACCAAGTCTGACAATGCAGGAGCAACACTATTGTCAAAGAACTCCTCATATTTCTAACCGGTGCATAACAATGGCACAGGGAGTATGTGATAAGGTCTCCAGTGAGTCACTCTGCACTTCCTTAGTGAAGGATAAAGA
>NW_024079639.1:0-1102 GCF_014754425.2 Oryx dammah
TTCTGGAGTTGTAGCAAGGGTGTGAAGAACCCTTTCGAAGTTCAAGAGGGAAGCTGTGATTTGCCTCGAGAGGCCTCAGCGGAAAAGTGCCTCATCTCGCCTGGAGGGGAGAACCTCCTGGATTTTCTCGAGTTGCGGCTGGACCTTCTCGAGTTACGACGGAGACCTCTGGGACCCTCCCTCTTGGCCTCAGGAAAGGCCAGTCTCCATTGAGTTGCGTGGGGCCTCTCGGGATTCCTCTCCAGTAAGTGTTGGGGCCTAAGACCTCGTGTGGATCGAGACCGGAACCTGAGGATTCCTCTAAAGTGCTGACATGGATCGTGGGGTACCACTGGAGGCTCCACAGGGGGGTCAGTACTCGTCTCAAGTGGGGACATGCACGTCCCCTTTCCTCACGAGTTGGAGCAGCCCTGGCAGTTTTCCCGGCGCCTTGATACAGGGATCTGTGGCATTCTTTGGAGGCTGTCCCTCGAGGCTTTCCGACAGGGCTGTCACACGTGCCCCTGTGGTGTGAATAGATCCTCGGCGTGCATGTCGAGGAAGTGCAGGGAAATCAGATTCTTCTGGTGTGGACTGAGACATTTTGTGCACATTGGGAATGGTGGTACGACCCCTGGAGTTCCTCTCGACTTGCCTGTGGAGAGCCCCTTCTCCGAGATAACAGGAAAATCGGGAGTCCTTTCCCGACGAAGCAGGGAAAGGAACCCTCATCTCGAGCTATCAGGAGGAAACGGGGCTCCTCTTGATGTGGGCGGGACCCTAGGTGTTCCTCTCGAGTGGAGGCGGGTATGTCGGTGAACTTCTTGAGTTGCAGCAAGGTGTAAAGGACCGTTTCGAAGTTCAAGAGGGAAGGGGTGATATGTCTGGAGACTCCTCAGCGGAAAAGGGCCTCATTTCGCCTGGAGGGAAGAACCTCGTGGATTTTCTCGAGTTGAGGCGGGACCTTCTCGAGTTACGACGTGGACCACTGGGACTCTCCCTCTTGGCCTCAGGAAAGGCCAGTCTCCATGCGAGTTGCGTGGGGCCTGTCGGGACTCCTCTGCAGTCGGTGCCGATGCCTAAGACCTCATGTGGAGCCTATAAAGAACCTGAGGATTCCCCT
>NW_024079640.1:0-1102 GCF_014754425.2 Oryx dammah
ATTCTTTTGGAACTGGCATCCTGGTCTCTTTGGTTTGGGGAATAGAAAATAGCATACCCTGCAAGCACACAGGCCTCTACTTCCAATACCCTGAGTCTCTGATTCCCTTCAAGCCATGCTTCTTGAAAGTATAGACTCCAGGAGCATCCTTATATGGTTACCTCTTGATTCCTCCTCTGAGTGCCCATCCACAGAACATCGCCTTGTTAATGTATCCGAAGAGCTCCGTGCGCCAAACCGTAGTACCCAGTGCTGTATTGGCCACAGACACATTCCATCTTCAAAAACACTTTCTTTGCTCAGAGTCTGTGACAGCAGCCCATCCTGGTTTTCCTCCTCCCTCTCAGTTCATTACTTCCAAGTCTCCTTATCTTTCCATTTACTTTGAACCCCTCCTAATCTTGATTTTGTTTTCCTCTGGTTTCCAACCTTTGCCCTGTGCTCTTCCATTCTATACATGATCGTTGGGTGACCACGTCACCCCCCAGAGCTTTTAACCATCTGACTCATTTTCATCTGTATCCCTCTGTATGCTGATGCCTTTTCGAATCACCAAATCTACCTAAGATGTCTCAACTGGGCCCCACTTCCTCCACAGGCTGAGATGCATGGGCCATCTGCACTCAGATGTCCCATAAGCACTGCAGACCTGCTAGTAGCCCAGGGCCAATGTTCCCTGGGGTGTCTCATGGATGGGCACCGCCATCCACCCAGTTCCTTAGACCACAATCCCAGGCAAGCTGCTGGGTGTGATCTTCACTGTGCCATGACTCCCCTGGAGCTGCTCTGAAAAAGCCTGACCCAAGATCTTCCTGTTGCCACAGGTGGGGATCCATTCCTCTGAGAGGCCCTGTTCCTACAGACACGCTCTGAAGGTGTCCTGAGAACAGGCCATCACCCTCTTCTGGATCTCTGAGAGAACCTGGCCACTGTAATACACCTGAGAGGTTGAAAGCCCTGTCTTTAACAGGACGGTGAGTCAGGACACAGCAGTGTAAGCCCATCATTGGGGAACATGCCAAAGAAGATCCAGAAGAGGTCCCTAAAGTAGAACGTTTCAAGAGGTGAGTCTTCATGGGTGTGCATCAAACAAGGGATTGCT
>NW_024079641.1:0-1102 GCF_014754425.2 Oryx dammah
AGCTGTCCCTTGGATTCCGTGCCTGTGTTCACCGGGACCTCTCCCGGTTCAGCCCTGTCTGTGCAGACCGCACCCACCCTCCCCGACCTCATGCTTCAGGGAACGACGGGACAGGTGTCACCAAAATGCAACCTGATCGTTGTTTTTCGCGGGTGAAAAATTAGGAAAGCATTCTTCTAGGCCTGTTTATTGTGACCCACGTTATGACCCAACTGTTGTGTTATCTGTATGTCATATTTTAGTAGGCGATGATACTCTGAGCTGTTGTGAAGGTACTTTTGCAATTGTTTAAAGTAATTTTCTCTCAAGTTGTGCAGAAAGAGTAGTGTGATCAAGTTTCTCTCCCCCGCAAAAGACTTCCGGGTCCTAATCCCCAGAACCTGTGACTGTTAACTCACATGGCAAAAGGGACTTGTGTGGGTGTGGTTAAAGAAAGAATCTACAGCCGGAGGCCCTCGGGTCACTGGTGAGGGTGCAATGTAGTCCCAAGCGTCCTCAGAAGTCAGAGAGGGAGTCAGGAGGGTCACAGCTGGTGAAGGAGCCGTGAGGACATGAGCCACCGCGGGGCTGAAGTGGCTGCTGGGCCCACGGGTGAGCAGTGCAGCAACCCCTAGGAGGAACACCCCCAGGTCAGGTCCTCCAGAAGGAACACAGCCCCGCCGACACCTAGGAAGAGCACCCCCAGGTCCTCCAGAAGGAACACAGCCCGCTGACACCTCAATGTCCGCGCAGCAAGGTCCACATTGGACTTCTCCAGACGGGTGAGAAAGTGAACTGGTGCTCATTTGTTATACCAGCAGTAAGAAATGAATACAAGTAGGGAAATGTATCTTTTGTAAAGATACATGGGTCCCTACTGGTAGGAAGAATTTCTTTAAAATTTAAAATGTTTTCTTTAAAAAATGTATCTTTTGTAAAGATACATGGCCCCCCCTACTGGTAGGAAGAATTTCTTTGTATCAGGGAGTTAGAATGAGGAAAGGTAATTCGATAATATGTATCCTCTGAAAAGCAATTCAGAAGGCACGGTCCTGAGAAAGAGGGAAGGGAGGTGGGTAGATAAGAAAGGCCCTCCCTGGGGGCAGGAAGGGACTGCAGGCAG
>NW_024079642.1:0-1102 GCF_014754425.2 Oryx dammah
GGACTTTTGGACTGTGAGGGAGAGGAAGAGTTTGGGATGATTTGGGAGAATGGCATTGAAACATGTATACTATCATGTAAGAAACGAAGCGCCAGTCTATGTTCTATACAGGATACAGGATGCTTGGGGCTGGTGCACAGGGATGATCCAGAGAGACGATATGGGGTGGGAGGTGGGAGGGGGATTCAGGATTGGGAGCTCATGTACACCCATGGCAGATTCATGACAATGTATGGCAAAACCAATACAGTATTGTAAAGTAAAATAAAGTAAAAATAAAATTAAAAATAAATAAATAAAAAAGAATAAAAGATGCATTCTAGGAATCCCCCCTCCTGCCAAAAAAAAAAAAAAAAAAAAGAATAAACAGAAGCAAAATTACAATAGAGAATTTTGATTGCAAATAAGATCCTACAGGTTCTGCCGATTTTCCCAGCAAGAGGCAGGGCTCAAGTCATCATTAGGAGAGAATTTTATTTTAAAATGTCATCTTAAACTGCAAGGATTTCCATTAAACATCACAATTAAACATGCCAAAGGAGAAGCCATGTTGTTAAAATGCCCACTTAACCCACCCAAACATCTGAAACCTACCCTTTGCTAACCTTCTATAAACCCCATTTTTGAAGTATTTTTTCTTTTTTTTAAACAAGAGAAAGTAGACAGATACATGTTGGTAAATGCTAACTGTCCATATTCATATAGAGACACAGTTATACTCTCTGAGCCCAATATACAGAGAAGGGAGGAAAAAAGCTAGAATTTTATGCTCTACTACTCAGGGGCCTAGCACCCTCCAGCTTCCAGCAGAGCTAAGGGAGCAGAAGGTTTTTCTTTTTTTCTCACAGAGCATGGTGTTATTGATTCCATCAAATTTTTGTTGAGACAGGAAGGGATAAAAATGAATTTGGAACAGAAATGGGTAGAGATTCTTTACTGAAGAATCTAGTATTCTTCTAGTATCACTGAATTCTGCTCAAAGTATTCCCCCCTGATCCCCCAAATAAGTTTTGAACCATGGTATAAAGGGAAAAGAGACTTCAAAAGCAGGGCGGCTGAGAACAAGAGGAGAGAGAGAGAGAGAGGCGGGGAAAAAGAACAA
>NW_024079643.1:0-1102 GCF_014754425.2 Oryx dammah
CCCCTTCTCCTCCTGCCTTCAATCTTTCCCATCATCAGGGTCTTTTCAAATGAGTCACTTGCTTGAAACAATTGCAAGAATGTGCTGAAGGCAGGATTTGGCTGATTTCTATCTGACAAAAGGAAAACAGAATTCTCCACTCTAGGGTCTGGATCCCAGAGCAATGAAGACCTAAGCCTCAAGCTCTGTGTCCAAAGATTTAGGTACTAGGGCTTCCTAGATTACTGCACTTTTATGCAAGGGCAGGAGTGTCTTAAAAGTTAAGGTAACCCACATGTCTGAAATACTACTATTGTTACCATTGAAAACACATTTTTAATAATTATCATACTGACAACACAAGCTTTCATTTCACAAATGAGACCCCACTTTGTTACTCATTGTTTTAATTGTTAAAAATCTAGTATAGGTCACAAATAAAGAAAGCTGAAATTTTTAGAATAGCTGTCTCTAAAGTGTGATCTTTCTCATATAATACTAGGTGCCCATCCCTGGGATGTGAATTTTCAATTAAGATAACTGATTAAATTTACGGTGTAATTGGGCTTCCCTCATAGCTCAGTTGGTAAATCATCTACCTGCAATGCTGGAGACCTGGCTTTGATTCCTGGGTTGGGAAGATGCCCTGGAGAAGGAAATGGCAACCCACTCCAGTATTCTTGCCTGGAGACTTCCATGGACAGAGGAGCCTGGCGGGCTACAGTCCACGGAATCACAAGAGTTGGACACGACTTAGCGACTAAACCACCACCAAAGTGTAATTTAAACTAAATAACACATATTACATAATATACTATTTATGTTTAAATATTTCAATGCAAATTTAAGGTGTTTTGTTATTCTGAAATTTTCAGAGATTATAAATGTTCATGGTTTTAGAAGTTCAGGCTCAGGAATTCTGTGATTCAAATATTAGTTAAGTTTTAGCCATATCAATAATTAAATCTAGTTTTGTATCAGAGTTGTAAAGCAAAATGACTGTGAAATAGTAGCTCCAGAATTTCTGAGTCTATTTGGTCTGAGTCTGTTTGGAAGAAGAGTCTAGTAATGAATTGACTAGACTTTGATTTACATAACAAGGCTACTGTTTTTACTTAGACTT
>NW_024079644.1:0-1102 GCF_014754425.2 Oryx dammah
CCGGAATGAGGCAGAATTCACTGAGATCTGAGAGCCTCCCTCTGTCCCTTCCTTCTCAAGTCCATCTGAGGAGCACGCACACACAGGACAGAACCACACACACACGGTCCCTGCCGGCTCGGCCCAGGCTGGACCCCACCCCACGCCCACCTGGGGGCTGGCGGCTGCGTCTCAGAATGCACGGAAGACTTCCAACCGGTGAAAAACAACATCAGAAATATTCTATTCGATCACTTCCCCTGTTTGGGCCAACTCACCTGCAAGTGTGGTATGGTCTGTGTTAGTTCTCTGACAATCAACTCACTGAAGCTTCAGGAACACGTGAACAGGGCTGTTACACGGCTCCTCTTACAGGCAATGACCGAACGGTTCCAGGAAGCCTGAGGTCATGACTGGGGTCCACATCCCCGCCCACCGTGTGGGTCTCAGCCCACAAGGCCTCTCTGCACCACAAGCCCCGCTTCCCGTCTCCACACAACCTCAGTCTCTATCTGCTTCAGGCAATCGGGAGTATGACTTACCGAGAGGAAATCGTAAGTCTTCTCTCCAAAAAGCTTGTTGGCGGTTGTGAGCAAGTACTGTGTGCCGGTCCTATTAACTTCGCTGAGAAGGTTCTGGAAATCCTGGTGGACATCTTTACCTCCCTCACTGCTCTTGTTTAGAGAAAGCGTCTGAAAAAAAGAAACAGATAAAAACCCATCACTGCAGTACGCCTTGACTACAGGAGAGCGAGGCCTGTCTGTTAGCACGGCCTGTGGGATTCGGATCACAGATAGCAGATCACGGGCCAAAGAAAGAGCGTCGGCTGCCACCCAGAACCGGCTTCCCGAACGTACCTGGCACATTTGGGCTGCAGTGTTGCCCCTGGCCCCCATGAGGACCATGGCCAGGGCGGAGGAGAGGCTTAGGGGCGAGATAAACACATTTTTCGAGTTGTCCTCACCCAGCTTTTTCAGAAGGGTCAAGGCAAAGGTGCCGTTTGATGCTGACAGTGCATCCATGGTGGCGAGGCTGAAAGGATGTTTTTAAAATCAGTGTCACGCAAATTCAGGCCACAGGTCGACCGCGTCTCACTCTGCTCTTAACTGTTGTTAGCACTGAC
>NW_024079645.1:0-1102 GCF_014754425.2 Oryx dammah
GGAAGCAACCGGAGCAGGTGGTCAAGGCTCAGGGACCACTTCCCCATTGTCTGGAGCAACAGGGGCAAATGTTATAGGATCAGCCACCAGCACACCTTTATCTGGAGCACCGGGAACCCCTGAACCATCCACCATAGGAGCAGGGGCAAGTGCAAGTGCAAGACCTCCTGTAAGCTCAGAGCCAACCGTCACATTATCTGGAGCAACGGGGACTGATTTCATAAGATCTGGGGCCAGCTCACCTTTATCTGGAGGAGCAGTGACCCCTGGATCACCACCAGGCGGGTCATCAGCAAGCGCAGGACCTGCTGTTGGTTCAGAAACACCTGTCCAGGTTTCTGGAGCAACAGGGACTGAGGCCTTCAGATCCGGAACCAGCGTACCTCTATCGGGAGCAGCAGTGATCCCTGGATCATCACCAGGAGGGTCAGGAGCACCTGCAGTGTCTAGTGAAGCTTCTCAGCCCACTGTCGCCTTCTCTGGAGCAACAGGGACTACGGCTGGACAATCCAGCACCCGTTTCTCCTCTGCTGGAATAGCAGCGACAACGGGATCAACCACAGCAAGGTCAGCAGTGGCTGGGACACCGGGGGTAGCTTCCCAGCCAACTGCCAGGTTATCTGCAGCTGCACGTGTGCCTTCAGCTGAAACATCAGGAAGCAGGTCATCAGTAGCCGGAGGGTCAGAAGCCACGCAACAGCCTGGCCGCCTTTCCGAGTCCACCACCCTGGGGCCTGGCGTCGCAAGCACGAGTGCTACAATCGGATCTGAGCCCGGTCTACCTGCAACTGGAGTATCAGGCTTGCCCGGCTCCACACCAGGAGGATCTGCAGCCACCGGAAGCAGTGGTGCAGGGTCAGCGGCTACCGCCCCATTCTCAGGAGAAACCAGGACCAGGGTTATATCAGGGACCAACGTACCTCTCTCTGGAGCACCAGTGACCCCTGGATCATCAGCGGGAAGTTCGGAAGCAACCGGAGCAGGTGGTCAAGGCTCAGGGACCACTTCCCCATTGTCTGGAGCAACAGGGGCAAATGTTATAGGATCAGCCACCAGCACACCTTTATCTGGAGCACCGGGAACCCCTGAACCATCCACCATA
>NW_024079647.1:0-1101 GCF_014754425.2 Oryx dammah
ATATGATGATATAGACATGAGAAATAGATCACAGATGGTGTAGATATTGATGATATAGACATGATTATGGATGGGTAGATATATGATGATATAGACATGATTAATAGATTATAGATGGTGTACATATATGATGATATAGACATGATAAATAGATCATAGATGGTATAGATGTATGATGATATAGACATGATAAATAGATCACAGATGGTGTAGATAAATGATGATATAGACATGATTAATAGATTACAGATGGTGTAGATATATGATGATATAGACATGATAAATAGCTAGATGGTATAGATATATGATGATATAGACATGAAAAATAGATACAGATAGTGTAGATATATGATGATATAGACATGATTACGGATGATGTAGATATATGATAATATAGACATGATAAATGGATCACAGATCGTGTAGATATATGATGATGTAGACATGATAAATAGATCACAGATGGTGTAGATGTATAATATAGATGTCATGAATAGCTATATATGTGGTATAGATATATGGATGATAGAGATGTCGATGTGATAAGTAGATACATAGATGGTACAGATCCATGATGACGTAGACATGACGGGTGAGTGGGTGGTACAGATATATGATGACAGAGATGTGATAATCAGACATACAGATGGTACAAAGGTATGATGATTAGGCATGACAGGCATATGGATGGTTTAGTTGCTGCTGCTGCTGCTGCTGCCGCCGCCAACTCACTTCAGTCGTGTCCGATAGACGGCAGCCCGCCAGGCTCCTCTGTCCCTGGGATTCTCCAGGCAACAATACTGCAGTGGGTTGCCATTTCCTTCTCCACTGGTTTCGATATATAGGTGAACAAGTGTAGATGTACGTATGATACGGATATACAGACGGATTTAAAGCTGAAGCTGTGTGTTCAGTCACTTGCGACCCCATGGGCTGTAGCCCTGCCAGGCTCTTCTGTCCTTGGGATTCTCCAGGCAAGACTACTGGAATGGGAATGCCATCCCATCCTCCAGGGGGGCCTTATCGACCGAGAGGTTGATCCCACGTCTCTTGCGTCTCCTGTATTGCCAGGCGGGTTCTTTACCATCAGCGCCATCTGGG
>NW_024079648.1:0-1101 GCF_014754425.2 Oryx dammah
CTTGAGAGGAATCCTCACGTTCCGTCATAGACTCCACACGAGGTCTTAGGCCCCGGCACCGACTGCAGAGGAATCCTGAAAGGCCCCTCACAACTCGCATGGAGACTGGCCTGTCCTGAGGCCATAAGGGAGGGTCCTAGAGGTCCCCGACGTAACTCGAGAAGTTCCGCCACAACTCGAGAAAATCCAGGAGGTTCTCCCCTCCAGGCGAGTTGAGGCCCTTTTCCGCTGAGGTATCTCGAGGCAAATCACCGCTTCCCTCTTGAACTTCGAAAGGGTCCTTCCCAGCCTTGCTGCAACTCAAGAAGCTCCCCGACATACCCGCCTCCACTCGAGAGGAATACCGAGGGTCCTGCCCACATCAAGAGGAGCCCCATTTCCTCCTCAAACCTCGAGATGAGGGTTCCTTTCCCTGCTTCGTCGGGAAAGGATTCCCGGCTATGCTGTCGCAACTCGGAGGCGGCGCTCTCCACAGGAAAGTCGAGAGGAACTCCAGGGGTCGTGCCACCATTCCCAATGTGCACAAAATGTCTCATTCCACTCCAGAAGAACCTGATTTTCTTGCACTTCTTCGACATGCACGCCGAGGATCGAATCACACCACAGTGGCACGTGTGACAGCCCTGTCGCAAAGCCTCGTGGGAAAGCCTCCAAAGAATGCCACAGATCCCTGTATCAAGGCGCCAGGAAGTCTGCCACGGCTGCTCCAGCTCGTGAGGGAAGCGGACGTGCATGTCCCCACTCGAGACGAGGACTGACTCCCCTGTGCAGCCCCCAGAAGGACCTCAAGATCCATGTCAGCACTGGAGAGGAATCCTCAGGTTCTGTCATAGACTCCATACGAGGTCTTAGGCCCCGGCACCGACTGCAGAGGAGTCCCGACAGGCCCCTCGGAACTCGCATGGAGACTGGCCTGTCCTGAGGCCACAAGGGAGGGTCCCAGAGGTCCCCGTCGTAACTCGACGAGGTCCCGACGCAACACGAGAAAATCCAGGAGGTTCTCCCCTCCAGGCGAGATGAGGCCCTTTTCTGCTGAGGCGTCTCGAGGCAAATCACCCCTTCCCTCTTGAACTTCGAAAGGGTCCTTCACACCCCTGCTGC
>NW_024079649.1:0-1101 GCF_014754425.2 Oryx dammah
GAGGCTTGATATTAATTACTATTGTGTATGGTGGGGAGAAACCTGAATACACAAGCTATAAGATGAAGGGGCCCAGAAGCAAATTAATCCATGTTGATAAGCCCCAGAAAGACCCCAAAATTAGCAGCCTGTGCCAGAGGAGCCTGGTGGGCTACCGTCCATAGCAGCGCGCAGAGTCGGACACACCTGAAGCGACTAAGCAGCAGCAAAGCACCAATGGGGTATTAAGTGAAGGTGTTAGTCATTCAGTTGTGTCCAGCTCTCTGTGACTCCATGGACTATAGCCCACCAAGCTCCTCTGCCCATGGAATTATCCAGGCAAGAATACTGGAATGGGTAGCCATTCTCTCCTCCAGGGGATCTTCCTGAACCAGCGATCGAATACGGCTCTCCTGCATTGTGGGCAGATTCTTTACGGTCTGAGCCATCAGAGAAGCCCAATATGTTATTAAACTGGTGGGTTATTTGGAAATCTGCAAAATGAGCACAGGATCAGATAATTGATCAGCTTCATATACCTGGAAATTACTAAGTAAGCAACTCAGATCCTGGAGTTCAGTTACTTATTCATTATCACAGTTACAATAAAAACTGGGGGAAAGACCAAGTTTAGTAGTGAATTTCCCCTATCAATGCTTCTTCCAGATACCACAGTGATTTTTAAAAATGCAAACAACCACACAGTAAAGAAATGACATACATATATTCATGTAGCGGGAAGTTTGAACTAAAGCAAAACCAAAATCTCCAATGAGTTAAATGAGACAGAATTGACTGTTCTGGTATAAAACATGCAGACTTCCATGCCAGATGTGTGAGACAGAATATCCCCATATTACATTCATGCACATAAGGAAATACCATAAAGACTAGCTCTTAGGATGTAGCAATAGTGAAGGGTAAATATTACCCAGGAATAACCATATTATTTTAGACAGGCTTGAAAACTATCTAGTTTACTTGGAATCACAGGAAAAGAAGAGCCTAGGAATTGGAACCAATGATATGGCGAGTATACTGGTGGTAGTGGAGACTAGTGATGTTTAGGAACAGTCCAGTTAGCTGAGGGAGCTACAGTGAGTGGAATGCCTGTGTATCTAC
>NW_024079650.1:0-1101 GCF_014754425.2 Oryx dammah
ACCTAGTGTCCTAGGGCTCAGGAGTGTTTGTCGGGGTCTTGCTCATGCAATATCCCGCCTTCTTGAGTGCAGCGAGTGGGATGTGGGATCGCCCATTTTTCATGGAGGACTGAAGGACAGCGGGAACCACCATAGTTCTGAGGCATGGAGCTACTTGTCAGCTCAGAATTGCTTGCCAGTGGCTTGAATAAGGCCGGGAACTAGCATGAGAGTCAGATACAGGCTCAGCTATGTTGGTCAGGGCCTTGAATAAGTGCAGGACACAGCCTGGTTCATGGTATGGATGGAGATGTGGGCACAGGAGTGTTTCTTGGGGGCATAAACAAAGGCAGGACGCAGCATGGTTCAGGGCAGGAACCAAGAGCTGAGCTCAGGAGTGTTTGTCGGGGTCTTGAACAAAGACAGAGCCCCGCCGGGTTCAGTGCATGCCCCATGGTGTGGGTTCAGGAGCACTTGATGGGGTGCCACGGGGCAACCTCCAAAATACTTCAGTGCCAGGCTCAAGATATTGGCTCAGGCCTGTTATTAGGGCTCATGAAGATGGTCAGCGCTTAGCCTTGTGCCATGCAGGACCCGACATTTGGGCTCAGGGTTGTCTATTGGTGCGTGCACATGAAAAGAAGCTTGCCTGGTTCAGTGCAGGGACCGATGGGGGTTCTGAAGTATTTGTCATGGTCCTGAAGAAGGGCAGGACCCAGCCTGGTCAGTGTAAGCACCGAAAGGAGGCTCAGGCATATTTGTCGGGGCGGAAGTGCAGGACCCAGCCTGGTTCAGTGCAGAGACTGGAGAGAGACTCATGAGTGTTTGCAAGAGTGTTTCACGAGGCCTGGACCCACCCTGTTTTTGTCAGGTCCTTAGATGTCCGTCCATTCTGGAGAATCTGTTGAGGCTTCGGGATGGGCAGAAAGCAGCCTGCTTCAGTACAGGGACTGAGATGAGGGCTCAGGGGTATTTTGTGCTCTTGAACAAGGGCAGGACCGAGCATGGTCTGCATAGGGATCAAAATGTGGACTCGGGAGTGTCTGTGTGGTTTTACAGAAAGGCACTTCGAGCCTTGTTCAGTGCAGCAAGTTCTATGCGGGATTGAGAGTGTTTCCTGGG
>NW_024079651.1:0-1101 GCF_014754425.2 Oryx dammah
GAGATGAGGCTTCCTTTCCCTGCTTCTTCGGGAAAGGATTCCCGGGATTCCCGTCGCATTTAAGAGGAGGCATTCTGCACTGGAAAGTCGAGAGGAACTCCAGGCATCGTGCCACCGTTCTCAATGTCCCCCAAATGCCTCAGTCCACTCCAGAGGAATCTGATTTCCCTGCACTGCTTCGACTTGCACGCCGACGATCGACTCATACCACGGTGGCACTTTTGATAGCCCTGTGGGAAATCCTCCTGGGAAAGCCTCGAGGGAAACAACAGATCACTATATCAACGCGACAGGAAGGCTGCCAAGGCTGCCCCAGCTCGGAAGGAAAGCGGACGTGCATGTCACCACTCTAGACGGGGACTGACTCCCTGTGGAGCCTCCAGAAGTATGCCAAGTTCCATGTCACCACTGGAGAGGCGTCCTCAGGTTCCGGCCTCAACACCACACGAGGTCTTAGGCTCAGCATCGACTGGAGAAGAATCCCGAGAGGCCCCTCACAACTCGCATGGAGACTGGCCTTGCCTGAGGCCACAAGATTGGGTTACTGAGGTCGCCATCGTAACTCGAGAGGGACTGGCCACAAGTCGGGAAAATCTAGGAGGTTCTCCTTTCCAGGGGAGATGAGGGCCTTTTGCCCTGAGGCGACACAAGGCAAATCACACCTTCCCTCTGAACTTTGAAAGGGTCCTTCACACCCTTGCTGGAACTCAAGAAGTTCCCTGACATACCCGCCTCCACTCGAGAGGGACACCGAGGATCCCGCCAACATCAAGAAGACCCCCGTTTCCGCCTCCTAGCTCGAGATGAGGATTCCTTCCCTGCTTCGTCGGGAAAGGATTCCCGGCGTTCCCATCGCATCTCAAGAGGACGCCCTCTCTACAGGAAAGACGATAGGAAATCCAATGGTCATGTCACCATTACCAAAGTGCCCCAAATGCCTCAGACCACTCCAGAGGAACCTGATTTCCCTGCTCTGCCTCGACTTGCACGCCGAGGACCGACTCACACCACGGTGGCACGTGTGACAGACCTGTGGGAAAGCCTCGTGGGAAATCCTCAAGTGAAAGCTACAGACCCCTGTATCAACGGGTCTGGAAGCCT
>NW_024079652.1:0-1101 GCF_014754425.2 Oryx dammah
CATCTCCACAAGTTGTGGGCCTGCTTCTGGAAAATAGAGACTTTTTTAAACCTCAGTTTAAGTCTCACTGTATCCATGACATGTGACTTACTAATCTATAAGGTCAGTGAACATAAAAGGTTCTTTATTTATTTGTTTCCGTTTGGTAACCACTGCTACTATTCTTGATATAGTAGGGTCATTTCTTCAAATGTAATCTTACATGGAAATCTGTAAAAGAGGGGAAAATCGATGCTTTCTGGATGGCAAGGGAGTCATTGTTAAATCCTGTCCCAATATCCCCTCTTTGGCTATTCCTGACTGACTCTATAATATATCTATGGCTCTGTTCAATATTGTCTGAAATCTACAGTATTCACTTTATATGTCACAGTCAAGCAAGTAGAGGACTCTCAATGTCACCACCTCTGTGCTTGATGTAAAGTCCTAAATTTATGCTTGAAATAAATTTTATAAGAGACAAATACATGAAGAATGTGTATGGTATGTATGTGGTCTATTGGTGAGTGTATGTTTCCTCCAATTGCATTGTCCCCTTTATTGCCAAATTTTCCCTCTAATAAATACCATCCTCTTTACTGGAAATATTGAGATATTGAAGGAAAAAAAAGTTAAGCAAGTAACAAAATAGAATTAGCTGTTTTAGGCAGTAAATGACATAGTGCTTACAGGGTTTCTTCATGGTCTTTTACCTTTGGAAGAAGAAAGTGAAAGTACAAGAAAGCTGACACTTTACATGCATGGAGGAGCCAAAGGAAGGATTGATAGTTTGCTTTGGGAGAGAGTATTCTGTAATAATCTAAAGGTTGGGTCATCCCAGGTAGAGGCAGGGGCAGGACTCAGGCAAAAATAACCCTGCCTATGAGGGAAGAGCTTTGTTTTGCTGGACAGTGTTCCTGTATGTGGGTGAAACTTTTCTTTGTCTAAAGGAAGATAATATGGCTGGATTCTGCCCTGAAGAGTTGCCAAGCTTTGTTCATCTTTGGAACTATGGCCTTTAGTAACAACAAAAGAATATTTCTAATATAAAGGACAATTTCAGAAAAAAGAGGAGAGAAGAGAAAATGGAAATAAAAGGGAATATGAGATATTTGCTCTTAG
>NW_024079653.1:0-1101 GCF_014754425.2 Oryx dammah
GAGAGCCTCACAGACCTCCTGTTTGTTTATCCCCGAATATCTCCTGAAAGGAGGAAGAACAAAAGTGAAGGAGTGAAGAGGAATCAAGGGAGCACAGGGAATTTAGGCGCACAGGGCTAAGACCTCCGACAGGAGACTGTCTCAGAGGTGAGGCTGAACGAGGCACATGTGCCTCACCCTGGCTCTGTCCAACAGAGACCCCATTGCTGGACTTGGACTGTGCCCTTGGGAGTTATACCCCCATGGGAGAGCTGTACCCCTCAGAGTTTGGGGACTCATCCTGTGGAAGCTCCTCTGGGTCCTTTGTCCGCACATCCCGTCTCCCCTGAGAGTCAGGTGCCTTCTCCCACTGCTCCGAGGCTGAGGTGAAACACCTTGCCTCCCTGTCCTGCCAGCGCCCCCCCCCTGCCTTCTGCCCTCTTCCCTCCCAGCCGCACTGGTTGAGTCTCACCATCGATGAAATCGTTCAGGCTCCAGATTTGAAGGGTTGCTGATCTGTGGCCCCATGCGGGCTGACACCTTGCCGTGTGAATAGAGACCTTCAGGTGCTCTTCCCCTGGGTGGGGGCACAGTAATCTGGGACTTCATTGAGGCAGAGGGGAGGGTATGAGGGGTGAGAGTGAGGGACAGTTTCTGTGTCTGAGGGTATCTGGGAACGGGGACATGCGCTCTAGAATCACTCAGATGACACCTCCTAAGCCCCTGCTTAGCATTCTGACTCCGATGGGATTAACTCAGATCTCAGCAGCCCACTGCATGGTGAGCACTCAGGACTTGAATAGAGTAACCCCCTCTCCCTTCTCTGTTCTCACTGACTCGGTATCCCTGGATGCGAACACCCCGGACTCCCCCATGTGCCTCTCTTGCAAGGTCTGCCGTGCAAGCATCTGGAGACAGACGTGGTGGAGATGGAGCAGATGCATGAGCCTCAGGGCTCCTGTTCTCACTGCTCACCGGAGACCGTGTCTGCCTCCAAGTGTCGTTTGTTTTTCTTCGCTTCCCGAAGTTCGCGTTTGTGGACTGTGTGCTTGTGTCGATTCCCCACCTTTCAGTTTGGCCGCTGTGCGGCTCTTCAGAGCATGGCACTTCCTGGGGGAAACC
>NW_024079657.1:0-1100 GCF_014754425.2 Oryx dammah
ATTCAGAGCACTAGGTGCTCAGAACAGACCAGCAAACAAAAGGTTTACAATCAAGGTGAAAGACAATACAGCACTAATGGCTGTATATTTGTGAACATACCTACATTCTATGTGTCTGTGTCCATATCTACACGTGTATCTATGCCACGTGAGCATCATGGGTATCAAAACCACTTGGCAGCCAACAGAAATACAAGACCAGGGAGAGCAGGATGTGAAACAGGAGGCTCAGGGTGAGTAGGTGTAGATAGTTTGCAAGACTTCAAATGGAATCATTTCTGTTTTACAGGCAGGAAGTGACTTTCCCCAGGATACAATCATTAAGACATTCCGATGTGCTGCATTTCCTCATGTAGCTTCACAAGTACCCTCATCAGAGAGGCATTCTTATCATTCACAATTAAAATATCAGGACTCCCAGTTTGAAACTCCTGAGGCCCCAGTGGTTAGCAAGATGCTTGAATGCAAATCCTTACTTCTTTTCACATTAGGCAAGATGCTTAGCCTCTCAGCACTTCCATCTGTAACAGTGCTTTCAAGAAATATGTGAGCCACATACACAACTGTTTTTGTTTTTCTTTTTAATTTGGCCACACTGTGTGGCTTTTGAGATCCCAGTTCTCCAACGAAGGATGGAATGCAGTCTCCCACACTGCAAGTGCTCAGGCATAACCACTGAACCACCAGGGTATTCCCCCCTGCAGGTAAATGCAAATACTCTTAGGCATATAAAAAAAATAAGAGAAGTGAGTGAAATTAAGTTTAATATGCTCTTTAACTGAAGATATCTCAGACATTCTCTGGTGGTCAGTGGTTAGAGCTCCATGCTTTCAATGACAAGTCAGGGAGGTTTTGATCCCATCCCTCCTCAGGGTTCTTGCAAACCCTCTGGCACACACCCTCCCCTCCCCCCCCTACAAACTAGATACCACAAAATATTTCAATATGTAATTAATATCAACATTACAGAGATATGTTACAATTTTTAATTTTTATTTTATTTTATTTTTTTACAATTTTTAATACTAAGTCTTTGAAATCCCATGTGTGTTTTCCACTTGAAAGTGGAAACCTTTGAATTCTTGGTACCTCTGGATTCA
>NW_024079658.1:0-1100 GCF_014754425.2 Oryx dammah
TTTGATACGGGCAATATAGAGAACTCCATATTTCATGGTGGACAGTCATTGTTTTATACATGAGAAATACAAAGAATTAAGTATTTCAACAAGAAACAGTGGTGCCCAAAATTTCACTTATGAAGTAGAGATAATTCCAATTCCATATTCGTTCCCCAGGTATTAATTGCATACTTCATGTAGGTAAACTATCATTGAGATTTTCATATAGGAAATGTATACAGTTTCAGAATTCAAGCAGGGAAGTGTATGCGCAAATTTTCATATCTGAAATATATAGAATACCCCATTCATGTAGGAAAACGTGTCCACAGATATCCATATGTGAAACAGACAGGATTCCATACATGATGAAGCAAAGTATACAAGTAGATTTTCAAACATGAAATACAGGTTTTCTATTTCAGGTAGAAATATCTGAACCCATGTTTTCACATGGGAAATGGAGAAAATTACATATTTCGTGCAGAAAAATCATCTTTCAGGTTTTCATCTGCACGAAGCAGGGCATGCAAAGGTTGTTCTAGAACAACCCAGAAGAATAGCATAAAAAGGGATTTGAGAGAAGCTCCAGGATGGATGGAACCCCTATATACTTATGGCTTATTAATGTAGATGCATGGCAGAAACCATCACAATATTGTATAGGAATTAACCCCCAGTTATTAAAAAAAAAAAAAAAAAAAAAAAAACTTCATTTTGAGAAAACTAAAAGAACGAGGGGACTCGACTCTGCTCTGTGGTGACCTAAATGGGGAGGAAATCCAAAATTGATGGGATGTATGTACACCTAAAATTGATTCATTTTGACATACGTACTGCAAAAACTAAAGCAACACCGTAATTTCACTTTAGCCCAGAAATAATTTTTGGAAATTCATTACATGTCAACTATAATTCCAGCAGTGAATAAATAAATGGTAGCCCCATTTGCAATATATATCCTTGGGGACATTCAGTCAGTCCAGTTGCTCAGTTGTGTCTGGCTCTTTGCAACCCCATGAATTGCAGCACGCCAGGCCTCCCTATCCATCAACACCTCCTGGAGTTCATGCAGACTCATGTCCATTGAGTCAGTGATGCCATCAAGCCATCTCATC
>NW_024079659.1:0-1100 GCF_014754425.2 Oryx dammah
GTCCACCCGGAGCCAGGCCCGGGTACAGAGGCCCCAGGTGCCAGGCGCTGGTCCCTACCAGGAGGCGCGCGCGTCTGCAGGTGCCCACTCAGTGATTTCTCTGGTTCACTAGCGCCCGGTGATGGGAACACGGCGGGCCGTCAGGGCGCCTCCAGAAACAGGCCCTGGAGGACGAAGGAGAGGCTCCTCCGGCCCCGCTGCCCGCAGGAGGGAGAGGAGGTGAGTGAGCGAAGCTGAGGGCCCGGGCGGAGGGCGTCTCGGCTCCGGGGACCCCAGGAGGGAGCCCGGGGACCATGCGAGAGGCCGTCCTCCCGCGGTCCCCCCTCTGCGTCCGGCCCCCGCGCCTCTCGGAAGCGCCTGGAGCCACGGGCCTCAGAACCGGGGGGACCTGGGGGTCAGCCCACCCAGCTCTGGCGTCTCGCCGACGAGGGCGCGGAGGCCCCGCGAAGGGCCGTGACCTGTAGTTGGAGGCGGAGCCGGGACCGGAGCCCGGGTCCGCAGCCTCGGTCCAGCGTCATCTTTCCACACGACATCCCAGACGTGTCTGAGGCTGCTTCTGAGGGAGCGAGGGGGCTGCGGGACGGGACACGCGCGGTGGCGGGGCCCGGCTCTGCGTCCACCCGGGGCTCAGCCCTCCTGACCTCGGTGTGGTCCTGCTCCCCGCGGAGGGAACGGCCGCTCGAGGACGCCCCCGGGGCCCGTCTGAGGCCGCAGGGAGGGTCCCAGCGCGCTCCGCCCGGAGAGGGTCCCAGGATGCTCCGCGCGAAGCCGGCGTGGTGCCGCCCGACGCCCGACTCACTTCCGGGCGCAACCGACGCTCTTGGCGGCCGACCTCGGCCCAGACCCAAAGCCGGCCGTGCGCACGTGGGATGGTGCCTCCCCCAGACCGACCTGAGGCGGAGCGTCTGGGGCTTGAAGGGCCCCTTCTTGTTCTCACTGGAAGCAGGACCCCGAGACTGGAGTGTGTGCAGAGGCGGGCAGGCCGGGGGCCGGGGGTCCTGAGCCTCTGAGTCAGGAGCGATGAGTGAACCCCCTCGGGGTCCAGCGCAGAAGGCGTGGGAGCCCAGGCTCGGATGGGAGAAATCTGGGCACAGACGAAG
>NW_024079660.1:0-1100 GCF_014754425.2 Oryx dammah
GTCCACCCGGAGCCAGGCCCGGGTACAGAGGCCCCAGGTGCCAGGCGCTGGTCCCTACCAGGAGGCGCGCGCGTCTGCAGGTGCCCACTCAGTGATTTCTCTGGTTCACTAGCGCCCGGTGATGGGAACACGGCGGGCCGTCAGGGCGCCTCCAGAAACAGGCCCTGGAGGACGAAGGAGAGGCTCCTCCGGCCCCGCTGCCCGCAGGAGGGAGAGGAGGTGAGTGAGCGAAGCTGAGGGCCCGGGCGGACGGCGTCTCGGCTCCGGGGACCCCAGGAGGGAGCCCGGGGACCATGCGAGAGGCCGTCCTCCCGCGGTCCCCCCTCTGCGTCCGGCCCCCGCGCCTCTCGGAAGCGCCTGGAGCCACGGGCCTCAGAACCGGGGGGACCTGGGGGTCAGCCCACCCAGCTCTGGCGTCTCGCCGACGAGGGCGCGGAGGCCCCGCGAAGGGCCGTGACCTGTAGTTGGAGGCGGAGCCGGGACCGGAGCCCGGGTCCGCAGCCTCGGTCCAGCGTGATCTTTCCACACGACATCCCAGACGTGTCTGAGGCTGCTTCTGAGGGAGCGAGGGGGCTGCGGGACGGGACACGCGCGGTGGCGGGGCCCGGCTCTGCGTCCACCCGGGGCTCAGCCCTCCTGACCTCGGTGTGGTCCTGCTCCCCGCGGAGGGAACGGCCGCTCGAGGACGCCCCCGGGGCCCGTCTGAGGCCGCAGGGAGGGTCCCAGCGCGCTCCGCCCGGAGAGGGTCCCAGGATGCTCCGCGCGAAGCCGGCGTGGTGCCGCCCGACGCCCGACTCACTTCCGGGCGCAACCGACGCTCTTGGCGGCCGACCTCGGCCCAGACCCAAAGCCGGCCGTGCGCACGTGGGATGGTGCCTCCCCCAGACCGACCTGAGGCGGAGCGTCGGGGGCTTGAAGGGCCCCTTCTTGTTCTCACTGGAAGCAGGACCCCGAGACCGGAGTGTGTGCAGAGGCGGGCAGGCCGGGGGCCGGGGGTCCTGAGCCTCTGAGTCAGGAGCGATGAGTGAACCCCCTCGGGGTCCAGCGCAGAAGGCGTGGGAGCCCAGGCTCGGATGGGAGAAATCTGGGCACAGACGAAG
>NW_024079661.1:0-1100 GCF_014754425.2 Oryx dammah
CTAGATCTGATAGATAGAGTGCCTGATGAACTATGGAATGAGGTTCGTGACATTGTACAGGAGACAGGGATCAAGACCATCCCATGGAAAAGAAATGCAAAAAAGCAAAATGGCTGTCTGGGGAGGCCTTACAAATAGCTGTGAAAAGAAGAGAAGCAAAAAGCCAAGGAGGAAAGGAAAGATATAAGCATCTGAATGCAGAGTTCCAAAGAATAGCAAGGAGAGATAAGAAAGCCTTCTTCAGCGATCAGTGCAAAGAAATAGAGGAAAAGAACAGAATGGGAAAGACTAGAGATCTCTTCAAGAAAATTAGAGATACCAAGGGAACATTTCATGCAAAGATGGGCTCAATAAAGGACAGAAATGGTATGGACCTAACAGAGGCAGACGATATTAAGAAGAGGTGGCAAGAATACATGGAAGAACTGTACAAAGAATATCTTCACAACCCAGATAATCATGATGGTGTGATCACTCACCTACAGCCAGACATCCTGGAATGTGAAGTCAAGTGGGCCTTAGAAAGCATCACTACGAACAAAGCTAGTGGAGGTGATGGAATTCCAGTTGAGCTATTTCAAATCCTGAAAGATGATGCTGTGCAAGTGCTGCACTCAATATGCCAGCAAATTTGGAAAACTCAGCAGTGGCCACAGGACTGGAAAAGGTCAGTTTTCATTCCAATCCCAAAGAAAGGCAATGCCAAAGAATGCTCAAACTACCGCACAATTGTACTCATCTCACATGCTAGTGAAGTAATGCTCAAAATTCCCCAAGCCAACCTTCAGCAATACGTGAACCGTGAACTTCCTGATGTTCAAGCTGGTTTTAGAAAAGGCAGAGGAACCAGAGATCAAATTGCCAACATCCGCTGGATCATGGAAAAAGCAAGAGAGTTCCAGAAAAACATCTATTTCTGCTTTATTGACTATGCCAAAGCCTTTGACTGTGTGGATCACAATAAACTGTGGAAAACTCTGAAAGAGATGGGAATACCAGACCACCTGACCTGCCTCTTGAGAAATCTGTATGCAGGTCAGGAAGCAACAGTTAGAACTGGACATGGAACAACAGACTTGTTCCAAATAGGAAAAGGAGTA
>NW_024079663.1:0-1099 GCF_014754425.2 Oryx dammah
AGGGGCTGAAAGAGGAGGCCCCTGCAGGACCCCTGGGAGGGGACAACACTGAGGATGCACCTGGGACTGGGGTGGGCTGGGGGCAGAGTGGAGATGACTGGGGAGAATCCCAGGGTCCCTGGGGCCCTGAGGCAGCCCAGTAGGGGTCTTCTGACCGAGAAGGGATGCAGGCATGGAGCCAACCTTCCCATGGAGGAGGGGCCTGGACTGGAACTGAGACAGGAGAACAGGGGCCTGAAGGGGTTTCAGGGCTGTGACAGGGACACGTGGCCAGAGTGGCAGGGATGCTGGAGACCACGGAATTGCTCAGGTCACCTGCCCAAGACAGTCCCGCCAGCCAGGGCTGCAGTCCTGCTCACACACGGGCTCCTCCAGGGTCCAGTGTAGGGGGAGTGAGGCACCTCCCTCATGCCCCCTCCTCAGGGACAGCTGCCCTATTTCCAAGGGACTATTTGCTGAGAGGCCCCCCGGGGCGGAAGGGCCAGACCCTGAGCCCCAGCCAGCTTCCTGCCATAAGGGGATTATTGTATCACCTTTCCTGATAATAAACCCTGGGACAAGCTGAGGCTGGAAAGAGAAACACAGAGCAAACCTGAGAACCTCCCTGGACTCATAGAGCTCCTTGAGCCCCAATTGTCAGTGGAGCCCTGGAGCCTGCGGGCCTCCCAGTGGGCACTGCCAGGGTGGGGAGGGGCAGTGCTCTGAGGGAGGGAGGGAGTGTCATGCTCTCTGTACCCTGGTTTGATCCCAGTTTAATGACTTGAACTCACCCTGATATTCCACCTAAGACTAAGAGACAACTTGAATGCTTTGAATGCTTTGAATCCATTGACTGCATCAGAGAGAGAATATGGAGAAGAGGAGGCATGGGGGTTCCAACCGCGTGACCCTGGGTCAGGCCTGTGCCCTCTCTGGGCCTCAGTTTCCCCACCTGGAAAGCAAGAAGTGGAAGTTTGTCTGAGTCTCCCAGAAGCCCCTCCTCCTCTCTGTGAGCCTGGACGTGGTGCCCCCATCAGAGCACAGCCTGGATGTGGCTGAGCCCTGCCTGCTCAGCAGCCAGGCATGTGGACTGGAAGACGGTGAGCCGGGAAGGTCATGG
>NW_024079665.1:0-1099 GCF_014754425.2 Oryx dammah
GAAGAGATAAGAAAGCCTTCTTCAGCAATCAATGCAAAGAAATAGAGAAAAAGAACAGAATGGGAAAGACTAGAGATCTCTTCAAGAAAATTAGAGATACCAAGGTAACATTTCAGGCAATGATGGGCTCGATAAAGGACAGAAATGGTATGGACCTAACAGAAGCAGAAGATATTAAGAAGAGGTGACAAGAATACACGGAAGAACTGTACAAAAAGATCTTCATGACCCAGATAATCATGATGATGTGATCACTAATCTAGAGCCAGACATCTTGGAATGTGAAGTCAAGTGGGCCTTAGAAAGCATCAGTACGAACAAAGTTAGTGGAGGTGATGGAATTCCAGTAGAGCTATTTCAAATCCTGAAAGATGATGCTGTGAAAGTGCTGCACTCAATATGCCATCAAGTCTGGAAAACTCAGCAGTGGCCACAGGACTGGAAAAGGTCAGTTTTCATTCCTATCCCAAAGAAAGGTAATGCAAAAGAATGCTCAAACTACCACACAGTTGCACTCATCTCACATGCTAGTAGAGTAATGCTCAAAATTCTCCAAGCCAGGCTTCAGCAATACGTGAACCATGAAATCCCTGATGTTCAAGCTGGTTTTAGAAAAGGCAGACGAACCAGAGATCAAATTGCCAATATCTGCTGGATCATCAAAAAAGCAAGAGAGTTCCAGAAAAACATCTATTTCTGCTTTATTGACTATGCCAAAGCCTTTGACTGTGTGGATCAGAGAAACTGTGGACAATTCTGAAAGAGATGGGAATACCAGACCACCTGACCTGCCTCTTGAGAAACCTGTATGCAGGTCAGGAAGCAACAGTTAGAACTGGACATGGAACAACAGACTGGTTCCAATAGGACAAGGAGTACGTCAAGGCTGTATATTGTCACCCTGCTTATTTAACTTCTATGCAGAGTACATCATGAGAAATGCTGGACTGGAAGAAACACAAGCTGGAATCAAGATTGCCAGGAGAAATATCAATAACCTCAGACATGCAGATGACACCACCTTTATGGCAGAAAGTGAAGAGGAACTAAAAAGCCTCTTGATGAAAGTAAAAGAGGAGAGTGAAAAAGTTGGCTTAAA
>NW_024079666.1:0-358 GCF_014754425.2 Oryx dammah
CTCTAACAATACACTGGGCTTCCCAGGCAGCACAGTGTTAAAGAATCGGCCTTCAAAGGCGGGACTCAAAGGAGATGCGAGCTGAGAAGATCACCTGGAGGAGGAAGTGGGAACTCACTCCAGAGTACTTGCCTGGAAAATTCCATGGACAGAGGAACCTCGTGGGATCCGATTGCTGGGATCACAGAGAGTGGACCACAGAAGAGTTCACAGTAACTCACGATAATGGGTGAACTTCATGTGCTTTGTGCGGATTCCTGTTGAGGTATGGCAAAACTGATACAATATTGTAGACTCATTAATTTCCAGGTACAAAAAAATTATATCAAAAATAAAAGAAATCCTAAATATATTTTTA
>NW_024079666.1:458-1099 GCF_014754425.2 Oryx dammah
TTACAGAGAAAAGCCTTCATGCATCAAGGATTCTTTATTCCCTCCTCTTGTACGGTGGCCTCTGAAGTCTGAAAGGTTTTGTCAGGCATAGTTGTACATGAGAGTAAGACGAGCCAGAGGATACCACCAAACCTTGTGTCCTCACTCTTAGATTTTATCTCAGGTAAAAGTTCCTGTTCTATTTAAGTTGATTGACAAGGGTGCATTGGTTTTACAGGTACAGATTCTGGTTCTGTGGCCCTGAGAATACTAGATGGATTCAGCTGTGCCTGAACATGTTTTGGAACGTATTTCGTCTCCCATGTTTTCGAAGTAGGTTTACGTGGATTCTGTATTTTTGTACGTAATGTTTTTGAACGGTGGTTCACATCCTAGTTGTGATAGTGTGCTCTATCATTCTGCTCAATGTTCCCATTAGGAGAGGGGAAGCAAGGGCCAGGGCAGCGTTTGTTGTTTTTCATTTCTTATGTTAGAGTGCCATCATGGGGAATGTTTGTTCAATTGAAGTTCGGTTCGGTACAGTGGCTTAGTCTGGTCGGAGTCAGTTACCCCACGAATCACAGCACCTGCGAGGCACCGCCCCCTCCCCCGTCCATCACTAACTTCTGGAGCTTGCTCAAATTCAGGTCCATCGAGTGGAT
>NW_024079669.1:0-1099 GCF_014754425.2 Oryx dammah
GTCTATTCTTTAAGAGCTAAAGGATAGGAGCTCTGTCCTGCACATGTCTAAAATTCTCTGCACATTATGAAAATCCCTGACTGAAGTTAAAGTAAAACCACTCTGAAAAGTGTGTAATCATTGTAAAGGTTTTTAGAGCTAATTTAGATGGACTTGTACACCTGTAAATGTTAGTAATGTTTTAATCTTATGAAATTCTCTAGTAAAATCTTAGATTTCTTATGCTCTCAACAAGATTACTACCAAAAACCAAATGTGGAATATACTGAGTTTTCAGACAGCAGAAAATAAGTTTTGTCATTTCCATTGTTTCTTTTTTATAAAAAATATTTATTTGTTTAGCTGATTCAGGTCTTAGTTGTGACATACCAGCTTAGTAGTTGTGATGGTGTATGAGCCTAGTTGCCCAACAGCATGTGGGATCTTGGTTCCCCAACCAGGGATCAAACTTATGTCTCCTGCATTACAAGGCAGATGTGAAACCACTGTATCATCAGGGAAGCCCCCATTGTTTCTTCTGATTTCAAATTTTGACCCCTTACATGCATTGCATGTGTACATTCTAAGTTGCTCAGTCATGTCTGACTCTTTGCAACCCTATAGACCATAGACCACCAGGCTCCTCTGTTCATGGGATTCTCCAGGCAAGAGTACTGGAGTGGGTTGCCATGCCCTCCTCCAAGAGGTCTTCCATGCCCGGATATTATACAGGAGGCTTTGTAGACAACAAATGCTATAAATTTTAAGCATTAATTTCCTGTCTAATTGATAACATGGTTGGGAATCCTTGATTTAGAAGCACTGAATGTACATAATAATAAAAGCTATTTTGCAAAATGAATGACAATATTATGATTTTAATATGCATAGAAATATATAGTAAAGCCATTCTAATCTATAAAACAGATATGAGTGTAATTGAATTAAAATAAAAATCCACATCTTCAAGAATAAGTCCCAAATGATATGAATGATACATTTTAGTTCATTCGAAATTATGCCTTTATGACATGTAAACATAGTTGGTATTTAAATAACAGTTATATTCAATAGTCTATTCTTTAAGAGCTAAAGGATAGGAGCTCTGTCCTGCACATGT
>NW_024079670.1:0-451 GCF_014754425.2 Oryx dammah
GAGCTCGAGATGAGGGTTCCTTTCCCTGCTTCGTCGGGAAAGGATTCCCGGCTTTGCTGTCTCATCTCTGAGGCGGGGCTCTCCACAGGAAAGTCGAGAGGAACTCCAGGGGTCGTGCCACCCTTCCCAATGTGCACAAAATGTCTCAGTCCACTCCAGAAGACCTGATTTCCCTGCACTTCCTCGAAATGCATGCCGAGAAACGACTCACACCACAGTGGCACGTGTGACAGCCCTGTCGCAAAGCCTCGTGGGAAAGCCTCCAAAAATGCCTCAGATCCCTGTATCAAGGCGCCGGGAAGACTGCCACAGCTGCTCCAGCTTTGAGGAAAGCGGACGTGCATGTCCCCACTCGAGACGAGGACTGACTCCCCTGTGGAGCCCCTAGAAGGACCCCAAGATCCATGTCAGCACTGGAGAGGAATCCTCAGGTTCCGTCATAGACTCCACT
>NW_024079670.1:551-1098 GCF_014754425.2 Oryx dammah
AGAAGGACCCCAAGATCCATGTCAGCACTGGAGAGGAATCCTCAGGTTCCGTCATAGACTCCACATGAGGGCTTAGGCCCCGGCAGCGCCTGCAGAGGAATCCCGATAGGCCACTCGCAACTTGCATGGAGACTGGCCTGTCCTGAGGCCACAAGGGAAGGTCCCAGAGGTCCCCGTCGTAACTTGAGAAGGTTCCGCCGCAACTCGAGAAAATTCAGGAGGTTCTCCCCTCCCGGCGTGATGAGGCCCTTTTCCGCTGAGGCGTCTCGAGGCAAATCAACCCTTCCCTCTTGAACTTCGAAAGGGACCTTCACACCCTTGCTGCAACTCCAGAAGTTGCCCGACATATCCGCCTCCACTCGAGAGGAACACCGGTAGTCCCGCCCACATCAAGAGGAGCCCCGTTTCCTCCTCAAAGCTCGAGATGAGGGTTCCTTTCCCTGCTTCGTCGGGAAAGGATTCCCGGCTTTGCTGTCGCATCTTGGAGGTGGCGCTCTCCACAGGAAAGTCTAGACGAACTCCAGGGGTCGTACCACCATTCCCAATG
>NW_024079671.1:0-397 GCF_014754425.2 Oryx dammah
GACTCACACCACAGTGGCACGTGTGACAGCCCTGTCGGGAAGCCTCGAGGGAAATCCTCCCAAGAATGCCACAGATCCCTCTATCAAGGCGCTGGGAAGCCTGCCCCGGTTGCTCCAGCTCGTGAGGAAAGCGTACGTGCATGTCCCCACTCGAGACGAGGACTGACTCCCCTATGGAGCCTCCAGAAGGACCCCAAGATCCATGTCAGCACCGAAGAGGAATCCTCAGGTTCCATCAGAAACTCCACACGAGGTCTTATGCCCCGGCACCGACTGCAGAGGAATCCCGAGAGAACCAAAGCAACTCGCATGGAGCCTGGCCTGTGCTGAGGCCACAAGGGAGGGTCCCAGAGTTCCCCGTCGTAACTCGAGTTGCGGCGGGACCTTCTCGAGTTAC
>NW_024079671.1:497-1098 GCF_014754425.2 Oryx dammah
CCCCGACATACCCACCTCCACTCGAGAGGAACACCGAGGGTCCCGCCCACATCAAGAGGAGCCCCGATTAAACCTCATAGCTCGAGATGAGTGTTCCTTTCGCTGCTTCGGCGGGAAAGGATTCCCGACTTTCCTGTCACATTTCGGAAGAGGCGCTCTCCACAGGAATGTTGAGAGGTACTCCAGGGGTCGTGTCACCATTCCCAATGTGCACAAAATGTCTCATTCCAGTCCAGAAGAACCTGAGTTCCCTGCACTTATTCGACATGCACGCCAAGGATCGACTCACACCATAGTGGCACGTGTGACAGCCCTGTCAGAAAGCCTCGTGGGAAAGCCTCCAAAGAATTCCACAGATCCCTGTATCAGGGCGCCAGGAAGCCGACTCGGCTGCTCCAACTCGTGAGGAAAGCGGATGTGCATGTCCCCACTCGAGACGAGGACTGACTCCCCTGTGGAGCCAACAGAAGGACCCCAAATTCTATTTCAGAACTGGAGAGGAATCCTTAGGTTCCATCATAGACTCCACACCAGGTCTTAGGCCGCCACTCCGACTGCAGAGGAATCAAGACAGGCCCCTCGCAACTCACATTGAGACTGG
>NW_024079672.1:0-318 GCF_014754425.2 Oryx dammah
CCTCACAAGCTGGAGCAGCCGTGGCAGGCTTCCCGGCGCCTTGATACAGGGATCTGTGGCATTCTTGGAGGCTTTCCCACGAGGCTTTGCGACAGGGCTGTCACACCTGCCACTGTGGTGTGAGTCGATCCTAGGAGTGCATGTCGAGGAAGTGCAGGGAAATCAGGTTCTTCTGGAGTGGACTGTGACATTTTGTGCACATTGGGAATGGTGGCACGACCCCTGGAGTTCTTCTCGACTCTCCTGTGGATAGCGCCGACTCCGAGATGCGACAGCAAAGCCGGGAATCCTTTCCCGACCAAGCAGGGAAAGGAACCA
>NW_024079672.1:418-1098 GCF_014754425.2 Oryx dammah
TTCGAAGTTCAAGAGGGAAGGGGTGATTTGCCCCGAGACGCCTCAGCGGAAAAGGGCCTCATCTCGCCTGGAGGGGAGAAACTCCTGGATTTTCTCGAGTTGCGGCGGGACCTTCTCGAGTTACGACGGGGAACTCTGGCACCCTCCCTTGTGGCCTCAAGACAGGCCAGTCTCCATGCGAGTTGCGTGGGGCCTGTCGGGATTCCTCTGCAGTCGGATCCGGTGCCTAAAACCTCGTGTGGAGTCTATGAGGGAACCTGAGGATCCCTCTCCAGTGCTGACATGGATCTTGGGGTCCTTCTGGGGCTCCACAGGGGAGTCAGTCCTCATCTTGAGTGGGGACATGCAGGTCCGCTTTCCTCACAAGCTAGAGCAGCCGTGGCAGGCTTCCCGGCGCCTATAAACAGGGATCTATGGCATTCTTTGGAGGCTTTCCCACGAGGCTTTGCGACAGGGCTGTCACACGTGCCACTGTGGTGTGAGTCGATCCTCGGCGTGCATGTCGAGGAAGTGCAGGGAAATCATGTTCTTCTGGAGTGGACTGAGACATTTTGTGCACATTGGGATGGTGGCACGACCCCTGGAGTTCCTCTCGACTATCCTGTGGAGAGCGCCCCCTCTGAGATGCGACAGCAAGCCGGGAATCCTTTCCCGACGAAGCAGGGAAAGGAACCCACATC
>NW_024079674.1:0-1098 GCF_014754425.2 Oryx dammah
AGGACAGAAATGGTATGGACCTAACAGAAGCAGAAGATATTAAGAAGAGTTGGCAAGAATACACGGAAGAACTGTACAAAAAAGATCTTCACAACCCGGATAATCACGATGGTGTGATCACTCATCTAGAGCCAGACATCCTGGAATGTGAAGTCAAGTGGGCCTTAGAAAGCATCACTACGAACAAAGCTAGTGGAGGTGATGGAATTCCAGTTAAGCTATTTCAAATCCTGAAAGATGATGCTGTGAAAGTGCTGCACTCAATATGCCAGCAAATTTGGAAAACTCAGCAGTGGCCACAGGACTGGAAAAGGTCAGTTTTAATTCCAATTCCAAAGAAAGGCAATGCCAAAGAATGCTCAAACTACCACACAATTGCACTCATCTCACACGCTAGTAAAGCAATGCATAAAATTCTCCAAGCCAGGCTTCAACAATATGTGAACCGTGAGCTTCCTGCTGTTCAAGATGGTTTTAGAAAAGGCAGAGGAACCAGAGATCAAATTGCCAACATCCACTGGATCATCGAAAAAGCAAGAGAGTTGCAGAAAAACAACAATTTCTGCTTTACTGACTATGCCAAAGCCTTTGACTGTGTGGATCACAATAAACTGTGGAAAATTCTGAGAGAGATAGGAATACCAGACCACCTGAGCTGCCTCTTGAGAAATCTGTATGCAGGTCAGGAACAACAGTTAGACCTGGACATGGAACAACAGACTGGTTCTAAATAGGAAAAGGAGTACGTCAAGGCTGTATATTGTTACCCTGCTTGTTTAACTTATATGCAGAGTACATCATGAGAAACGCTGGGCTGGAGGAAGCACAAGCCGGAATCAAGATTGCCGGGAGAAATATCAATAACCTCAGATATGCAGATGACACCACCCTTATGGCAGAAAGTGAAGAGGAACTAAAGAGACTCTTGATGAAAGTGAAAGAGGAGAGTGAAAAAGTTGGCTTAAAGCTCAACATTCAGAAAACGAAGATCATGGCATCTGGTCCCATCACTTCATGGCAAATAGATGGGGAAACAGTGTCAGACTTTATTTTTCTGGGCTCCAAAATCACTGCAGATGGTGACTGCAGCCATGAAAT
>NW_024079675.1:0-1098 GCF_014754425.2 Oryx dammah
TACAAGCAACTCCTGCAGCTCAATTCCAGAAAAATAAACGACCCAATAAAAAAAATGGGCCAAAGAACTAAATAGACATTTCTCCAAAGAAGACATACGGATGGCTAACAAACACATGAAAAGATGCTCAACTTCACTCATTATAAGAGAAATGCAAATCAAAACCACAATGAGGTACCACTTCACACCAGTCAGAATGTCTGCGATCCAAAAATCTGCAAGCAATAAATGCTGGAGAGGGTGTGGAGAGAAGGGAACCCTCCTACACTGTTGGTGGGAATGCAAACTAGTACAGCCACTATGGAGAACAGTGTGGAGATTCCTTAAAAAATTGCAAATAGAAATGCCTTATGACCCAGCAATCCCACTGTTGGGCATACACACAGAGGAAACCAGAATTGAAAGAGACACATGTACCCCAATGTTCATTGCAGCACTGTTTATAATAGCCAGGACATGGAAACAACCTAGATGTCCATCAGTAGATGAATGGATAAGAAAGCTGTGGTACATATACACAATGGAGTATTACTCAGCCATTAAAAAGAATACATTTGAATCAGTTCTGATGAGATGGATGAAACTGGAGCCGATTATACAGAGTGAAGTGAGCCAGAAAGAAAAACACCAATACAGTATACTAACACATATATATGGAATTTAGGAAGATGGCAATGATGACCCTGTATGCAGGACAGCAAAAGAGACACAGATGTGTATAGCGGACTTTTGGACTCAGAGGGAGAGGGAGAGGGTGTGATGATTTGGGAGAATGGCATTGAAACATGTATAATAACATGTAAGAATCGAAATACCAGTCTATGTCTGATGCAGGATATGACACGCTTGGGGCTGACGTGCGGGGATGACCCAGAGAGATGTTGTGGGGAGGGGGGTGGGAGGGGGGTTCATGTTTGGGAACGCATGTACACCTGTGGTGGATTCATGTCAATCTATGCCAAAACCAATACAGAATTGTAAAGTAAAAATTAAAAATAAATAAATAAATTAAAAAAAAAATAAAATAAAATAAAATAAACTATTTTTCACAGCTTAATAATAGCCTAACATGTGAAGGATCCTACTGTTTATATGAAC
>NW_024079677.1:0-1097 GCF_014754425.2 Oryx dammah
AATACTTTACTTTCCAACAGCCTAACATGTATAAACTTGAGAAAAAAATTACTGCTAATTCTTTTTGAACTAATTGATCTACGTCTTTGAAGGAACTCTTCATGAAGACTTCAGTGGCCTCTTTCTCACTGGCCCTGAGCAGGTCCAGCAGTTGCTGGAGGGTTTCTGAGAGCAGCTGGAGCTTCTGGCCCATCTGCTGGTCATAGTGGGTAATGGCCTTTTGTACTGCGGCTGAGTTCTCTATCTCATCCAAGGCCAGGACTGCATTTTCCATGCAGGGCAGATCCTCACTGTTGATGGCATTGACATAGGTCTGCACCAGGGTCTCTAAACCTACAACAGAGAACAATGATGATGTTTACTGTAGTCAGAGTGAGGAAACTTTCTATTCTGTCTAATTCTAATGTTGTTTATTACCAACCATTTATTTTACAGCATCACCTGAAAACTTGCTAAAAATGCAGACTCTCAGCCTCTGCCCCAGTTTGACTGACTTAGGACCCTCCTCTTTGGCAAGATCCTCAGGTGGTATATATACATCAATGGTTAAGAACCTTTTGTGTTTATTGAGTACATTTACTTCACCTGCAGGTACTGTTAGGCCAGAAACCACATCTCTCTCATTTATGTCTGTATTATCAACCCTGGTAAATCTATGGGAAACATTTGATTAATATTTGTGGAGCAAATCAAAATGAGTCCTCCATTTTGCTTATTTTAGCAGAGCATTATAGGAAAATTTTCTGTGATGTGGGAAGTATTCTGCGTGTGCTGTCCAGGGTGGGAGCCACTAGCTTCATGTAGGTGTGAGCCCTTGAGACATAGCTGTTTGATCAGAATGTTAAATTTCTATATTTTTTATTAGCTACATTTAAATTTAGATAGGCATACCTGTCTAGGGACAGCCATGTTGGACAGGGCAGGTCCAGTTTACTAGGACAATTGTCAGCTCTCAGAGCTTTTATTCTTTGCCTTTTGTGTCTTTTCTCAACTACGAAGTCTGACTGATAAAACCTATCAGAAGTGTTGGTGCCACCTAGAATTTATCACGGTAATAGCAGTAGATGTGCACTTTTCAAAGTTGAAGCTACATGGAT
>NW_024079678.1:0-1097 GCF_014754425.2 Oryx dammah
CCAGGAGGGCATTTCTGCTGGCTCACTGGAGGTGGGCATGGAGGTGGACAAGGCTCATGGCACTTTGGTGGACACACTTTTGGAGGTGGATGGCAGGGCTCCTTGCACTGATGGTGATGCTGATGCTGATGCAGATGTGGATGTGGATGTGGATGCGGATGCTCGTGGTGAGACATCTTTCCTGGGTCTCAAGGAATCTGAAATACAAACAAACAACATTGTTCACAATGGAGCATCCGAATGATAGAATATAGCTGCACCAACAACCCTTCCATCACTAAGGACTCTTCTTGATTCTTAATATAGTGTTTATGGTTTTCTAGAGCTTCTTGACCCTTCTTTTTAGGATCTCGTGCCCTCAGATCTTTAGTCTTTTCTGGTTCGTCTCTCCTTCTACCACTTTTTAAAACAAAATAACCTACACAGGTGTTGTATGAATACAAACATACTCTGAAGAAGAATCTGGATAATAAACTTGTAGCCAATCCCCAAACAAATCACTATTTATTTCTCCCAAAAGGTCTTGGTGGCAGGCCAAGCTGACCTGACTGTGGGCTTCTGAGGAGAAATGCAAAGGCCCACACTAGGCACTCACGGGGATTGAATCCTGAAGAGGGTGCATTTGGAACAAATGTGTGCTGGGCAGTGGCACAGTGTCTCATCTCCCTGACTCTTGTCTCAGGTTAAGACTGTGCCTCTGACTACATTTTCTCCTCACATTTAAGACCACATTCATGGCCAAATACCAAAAGTTTACCCATAAATCCTCATTATCTTCTTTTTCCCAACAGAGCACCAATTGCTGCAACTAAAGCCAATTCTACGCCAAAATTAAACCCTATCACCCAAGTTCCATAAGGATCTCTAAGAGTGCTCACCTGAGGCTCCAGGGAAGATCTATGACCGTCACCACAATGACAGCACTGTGACAGAGACTCCTTTTATAAGGACCAGGCAGCTCCACCCAGGGGGAACATCCCAGGACTGGCTGATGCCCTTGTCTCCCACCCCAAATACCACACGCTTGTAATCTCAAAAATAAATTGCCACACTCATGCTGATATCACAAATCTCCCTTGTCCATGGACTTCTTTATC
>NW_024079679.1:0-1097 GCF_014754425.2 Oryx dammah
TCGAAACTGGGAAAAGAGTACATCAAGACTGTATACTGTCAGCCTGCGTATTTAACTTATATCCAGAGTTACATCATGTGAGATGCTGGGTTGGATGAAGCAGAAGCTGGAATCAAGATTGCTGGGAGAAATAGCAATAACCTCACACAGGCAGATAACACCACCCTTAAGGCAGAAAGGGAAGAGGAGCTAAAGATCCTCTTGATGAAAGTGAAAGAGGAGAGTGAAAAAGCTGGCTGAAAACTTAAAACATTCAAAAAATTAAGAACATGGCTTCCAGTACCATAGCTTCATGGGAAATAGATGGGGAAACAAAGGAAAGAGTGACAGACTTTATTTTCTTGGGCTCAAAAATCACCACAGATGGCAACTGCAGAAATGAAATTAAAAGGCACTTGCTCTTTGAAGTAAAAGCTATGACCAACCCAGACACCATATTAACAAGCAGAGACGTTACTTTGGCCTAAAGGTCTGTATGGTCAATGCTATGGTTTTTCTAGTAGTCATGTATGGATGTGAGAGCTGGACCATAAAGCTGAGTGCCAGGGAATTGATGCATTTGAACTGTGGTGTTGGAGAAGACTCTTGAGAATCTCTTGGATTGCAAGGAGAACAAACCAGTCCATCCAGAAGGAAATTAGTCCTGAATATGCAGTGGAAGGACTGATGCTGAAATTCCAATTTTTTGGCCACCTGATGCGAAGAACTGACTCATTGGAAAAGACTCTCATGCTGGGAATAATTGAACGCAGGAGGAGAAGGGGATGACAGAGGATGAGATGGTTGGATGGCATCACTGACTCCATGGACATGAGTTTAAGCACGCTCTGGGAGTTGGTGATGGACAGGGAAGCCTGGTGTGCTGCAGTTCAGGGGTCCTAAAGAGTCACACATGACTCAGCGACTGACCTGAACTGAGGTCATGACAGAAAAGAACATGCTGGGTGTCGTACACAGAGCCACGTATCTGAACTGAAACTCTCCTTGATGCTCACAGCTCACAGCAATGAGCAGGCGGTTTACCACAATACTCTTTGGTGGGTTTTTACTGACATGGCAATTACTACTACATTGACCTGAGATACTTCAGAGACTCC
>NW_024079680.1:0-1097 GCF_014754425.2 Oryx dammah
GGTGTCTCTCTCTGCCCTCCTGGGACCTCTGGTTGTCACACCCACTGTGTGTGGGCATTTCCTCAGCATCTGCAGACCCCATACGTTCCCCGAGCTCACAGAGGTGGCTCTCCAAAGTGGCAAGATGGCCTCTCACAGCCCTGTGAGCCCCTAGCCTCTGTCTACACTGCAAGAGCCAGACCTGCCCCTTCTCAGCCTTAACTCAGTTCCTTTGGGTGTGGGGAGGGTCCTTCTGTGTGTTGTTTTTTACCACTTTAGGCTTCCTGTCAGATGGTGAGGACAACAATGACTCCAGATCTGCTCCAGGTAATAGAGGTGGACCTGCCTCAGCTGAGTGATGCTGAGGAGAGTTTCCCTCCTCATAGAGAGGAGATGTAAAGGGAACAGTCTTCCTCTGATGGACCAGAGGGATCCTTTGTGTCCAGATCAGGTCTTTCCTTCTCCTTCTCTGGCTGTTCTGTGATGTCTCACATCTGGGCTCTCTGTGTTCAGAATGACAAGAGACACACACTGGTTTTAAAAATAACATCTGTAAAAGAGTTTGTCAAAATACTTTAGTAATGCTCAATGGTGGGAGAGTTGCTTTGATATCTATATTTTCAGTTAGGAAATATTAAGATATGTAAAATCATGTTTTGGTTTATGGACACATCAAAAGGAAACATGGTCTCAGAGAAAAAAATCTTTTGAAACAAGGAGTGTCTGGTGCCTCTATTTAGCGGCTCAGAAACTCTCGGTCAGAAGGGATCTTAGGTATTTCCTAGACCAACCCACTTACTGTGGTTTCATCTGACCCCTGCTCTGCTCTCAGAAGCCCCAGATCAGAAGACCTATGCCCTTGGTGAGGATTATGATGACGCTGAAGAGGTACCAGTGCCTGGGACTCCTCCTACCTCTGAGGGGAGTGAGGAGGATGTGCCCCAAGAGAAGGAAGATGGGATGAAGTCTGAGACAGGTGAGTGGAGTTAGCTGATCCCGTGTAATCTTTGATCTCTGTCCTGGAAAGGGTGAATTTGAGCTCCTCAGTGTCCAGCCTCGCTACAGTTTCTCATGCATTTGAGAATCTCATGCAGGGTAATCTCTGCATTTGATGGGCT
>NW_024079681.1:0-1097 GCF_014754425.2 Oryx dammah
ATCTGCTGATGGACATCTAGGTTGCTTCCATGTCCTGGCTATTATAAACAGTGCTGCGATGAACATTGGGGTACATCTGTCTCTTTCAATTCTGGTTTCCTCAGTGTGTATGCCCAGCAGTGGGATTGCTGGGTCATAAGGCAGTTCTATTTCCAGTATTTTAAGGAATCTCCACACTGTTCTCCATAGTGGCTGTACTAGTTTGCATTCCCACCAACAGTGTAAGAGGGTTCTCTTTTCTCCACACCCTCTCCAGCATTTATTGCTTGTAGACTTTTGGATCACAGCCATTCTGACTGGTATGAAATGATACCTCATTGTGGTTTTGATTTGCATTTCTCTGATAATGAGTGATGTTGAGCATCTTTTCATGTGTTTGTTGGCCATCCATATGTCTTCTTTGGAGAAATGTCTATTTAGTTCTTTGGCTCATTTTTTGATTGGGTTGTTTATTTCTCTGGAATTGAGCTGCAGGAGTTGCTTGTATATTTTTGAGATTAGTTCTTTGTCAGTTGCTTCATTTGCTATTATTTTCTCCCATTCCGAAGGCTGTCTTTTCACCTTGCTTATAGTTTCCTTTGTTGTGCAGAAGCTTTTAATTTTAATTAGGTCCCATTTGTTTATTTTTGCTTTTATTTCCAGTATTCTGGGAGGTGGATCATAGAGGATCCTGCTGTGATTTATGTCGGAGAGTGTTTTGCCTACATTCTCCTCTAGGAGTTTTATAGTTTCTGGTCTTACATTTACATCTTTAATCCATTTTGAGTTTATTTTTGTGTATGGTGTTAGAAAGTGTTCTAGTTTCACTCATTTACAAGTGGTTGACCAGTTTTCCCAGCACCACTTGTTAAAGAAGATTGTCTTTAATCCATTGTGTATTCTTGCCTCCTTTGTCAAAATAAGGTGTCCATAGGTGTGTGGATTTATCTCTGGGCTTTCTATTTTGTTCCATTGATCTATATTTCTGCCTTTGTGCCAGTACCATACTGTCTTGCTGACTGTGGCTTTGTAGTAGAGCCTGAAGTCAGGTAGGTTGATTCCTCCAGTTCCATTCTTCTTTCTCAAGATTGCTTTGGCTATTCGAGGTTTTTTGTATT
>NW_024079682.1:0-1097 GCF_014754425.2 Oryx dammah
AAAATTGACCTTTTCCAGTCCCGTGGCCACTGCTGAGTGTTCCAAATTTGCTGGCATATTGAGTGCATCACTTTCACAGCATCATCTTTCAGGATTTGAAATAGCTCAACTGGAATTCTGTCATCTCCACTAGCTTTGTTCATAGTGATGCTTCCTAAGGCCAACTTGACTTCACATTCCAGGATGTCTGGCTCTAGATGAGTGATCACACCATCGTGATTATCTGGGTCGTGAAGATCTTTTTTGCACAGTTCTTCTGTGTGTTCTTGCCACCTCTTCTTAATATCTTCTGCTTCTGTTAGGTCCATACCATTTCTGTCCTTTATTGAGCCCATCTTTGCATGAAATGTTCCCTTTGTATCTCTAATTTTCTTGAAGAGATCTCTAGTCTTTCCCATTCTGTTCTTTTCCTGTATTTCTTTGCATTAATCACTGAAGAAGGCTTTCTCATCTCTCCTTGCTATTGGAACTCTGCATTCAGATGCTTATATCTTTCCTTTTCTCCTTTGCTTTCCACCTCTCTTCTTTTCACAGTTATTTGTAAGGCTTCCCCAGACAGCCATTTTGCTTTTTTGCATTTCTTTTCCATGGGGATGGTCTTGATCCCTGTCTCCTGTACAATGTCACGAATCTCATTCCATAGTTCATCAGGCATTCTATCTATCAGATCTAGGCCCTTAAATCTATTTCTCACTTCCACTGTATAATCATAAGGGATTTGATTTAGGTCATACCTGAATGGTCTAGAGGTTTTCCCTATTTTCTTCAATTTAAGTCTAAATTTGGTAATAAGGAGTTCATGATCTGAGCCACAGTCAGCTCCTGGTCTTGTATTTGCTGACTGTATAGAGCTTCTCCATCTTTGGCTGCAAAGAATATAATCAATCTGATTTCAGTGTTGACCATCTGGTGATGTCCATGTGTTGAGTCTTCTCTTGTGTTGTTGGAAGAGGGTGTTTGCTATGACCGGTGCATTTTCTTGACAAAACTCTATTAGTCTTTGCTTTGCTTCATTCTGCATTCCAAGGCCAAATTTTCCTGTTACTCCACGTGTTTCTTGACTTCCTACTTTTGCATTCCAGTCCCCTATAATGAAA
>NW_024079683.1:0-1097 GCF_014754425.2 Oryx dammah
AAAATTGACCTTTTCCAGTCCCGTGGCCACTGCTGAGTGTTCCAAATTTGCTGGCATATTGAGTGCATCACTTTCACAGCATCATCTTTCAGGATTTGAAATAGCTCAACTGGAATTCTGTCATCTCCACTAGCTTTGTTCATAGTGATGCTTCCTAAGGCCAACTTGACTTCACATTCCAGGATGTCTGGCTCTAGATGAGTGATCACACCATCGTGATTATCTGGGTCGTGAAGATCTTTTTTGCACAGTTCTTCTGTGTGTTCTTGCCACCTCTTCTTAATATCTTCTGCTTCTGTTAGGTCCATACCATTTCTGTCCTTTATTGAGCCCATCTTTGCATGAAATGTTCCCTTTGTATCTCTAATTTTCTTGAAGAGATCTCTAGTCTTTCCCATTCTGTTCTTTTCCTGTATTTCTTTGCATTAATCACTGAAGAAGGCTTTCTCATCTCTCCTTGCTATTGGAACTCTGCATTCAGATGCTTATATCTTTCCTTTTCTCCTTTGCTTTCCACCTCTCTTCTTTTCACAGTTATTTGTAAGGCTTCCCCAGACAGCCATTTTGCTTTTTTGCATTTCTTTTCCATGGGGATGGTCTTGATCCCTGTCTCCTGTACAATGTCACGAATCTCATTCCATAGTTCATCAGGCATTCTATCTATCAGATCTAGGCCCTTAAATCTATTTCTCACTTCCACTGTATAATCATAAGGGATTTGATTTAGGTCATACCTGAATGGTCTAGAGGTTTTCCCTATTTTCTTCAATTTAAGTCTAAATTTGGTAATAAGGAGTTCATGATCTGAGCCACAGTCAGCTCCTGGTCTTGTATTTGCTGACTGTATAGAGCTTCTCCATCTTTGGCTGCAAAGAATATAATCAATCTGATTTCAGTGCTGACCATCTGGTGATGTCCATGTGTTGAGTCTTCTCTTGTGTTGTTGGAAGAGGGTGTTTGCTATGACCGGTGCATTTTCTTGACAAAACTCTATTAGTCTTTGCTTTGCTTCATTCTGCATTCCAAGGCCAAATTTTCCTGTTACTCCACGTGTTTCTTGACTTCCTACTTTTGCATTCCAGTCCCCTATAATGAAA
>NW_024079684.1:0-1097 GCF_014754425.2 Oryx dammah
GCTTAATAATAGCCTAACATGTGAAGGATCCTACTGTTTATATGAACAACTTGTCACTGGACTTTTAAGCATTGAAGTGATTAAACGTCTCTACATCACTCATCCTTGGAGCTAAATCTTGGAGTTGGCCCATAATAAGCTTCTGGATAAACTTCTAGAATTGTGAGGACTGGGTCCAGGTACACACACACCTTGAGCCATGGCAGACACGGTTGTGGCTACACAGTGCTCTCTCAGCCCTTCCTTCCTCACTAAGAAAACCTCAGTTTTGTTTGCTGCGACAACACACCAGGGACCAACTTATGACGGGTCTACACCAGTCTTCGCGATCTCATGCCATTTGGCAGAGACATGCTTTCTCCGGCTCTCTTTAAACAGGGTGAGATCTACCTAAAGAAACTAAAGACCTATATACAGAAAACTATAAAACACTGATGAAAGAAATCAAAGAGGACACTAATAGATGGAGAAATATACCATGCTCATGGATCGGAAGAATCAATATAGTGAAAATGAGTATACTACCCAAAGCAATTTACAAATTCAATGCAATCCCTATCAAGCTTCCAGCAATATTTTTCACAGAACTAAAACAAATAATTTCAAGATTTGTATGGAAATACAAAAAACCACGAATAGCCAAAGCAATCTTGAGAAAGAAGAATGGAACTGGGGGAATCAACCTGCCTGACTTCAGGCTCTACTACAAAGCCACAGTCATCAAGACAGTATGGTATTGGCACAAAGAAAGAAATATAGATCAATGGAACAAAATAGAAAGCCCAGAGATAAATCCACACACATATGGACACCTTATCTTTGACAAAGGAGGCAAGAATATACAATGGAGTAAAGACAATCTCTTTAACAAGTGGTGCTGGGAAAACTGGTCAACCACTTGTAAAAGAATGAAACTAGATCACTTTCTAACACCGCACACAAAGATAAACTCAAAATGGATTAAAGATCTAAATGTAAGACCAGAAACTATAAAACTCCTAGAGGAGAACATAGGCAAAACACTCTCCGACATAAACCACAGCAGGATCCTCTATGATCCACCTCCCAGAATTCTGGAAATAAAAGCAAAAATAAAC
>NW_024079685.1:0-1097 GCF_014754425.2 Oryx dammah
GCTTAATAATAGCCTAACATGTGAAGGATCCTACTGTTTATATGAACAACTTGTCACTGGACTTTTAAGCATTGAAGTGATTAAACGTCTCTACATCACTCATCCTTGGAGCTAAATCTTGGAGTTGGCCCATAATAAGCTTCTGGATAAACTTCTAGAATTGTGAGGACTGGGTCCAGGTACACACACACCTTGAGCCATGGCAGACACGGTTGTGGCTACACAGTGCTCTCTCAGCCCTTCCTTCCTCACTAAGAAAACCTCAGTTTTGTTTGCTGCGACAACACACCAGGGACCAACTTATGACGGGTCTACACCAGTCTTCGCGATCTCATGCCATTTGGCAGAGACATGCTTTCTCCGGCTCTCTTTAAACAGGGTGAGATCTACCTAAAGAAACTAAAGACCTATATACAGAAAACTATAAAACACTGATGAAAGAAATCAAAGAGGACACTAATAGATGGAGAAATATACCATGCTCATGGATCGGAAGAATCAATATAGTGAAAATGAGTATACTACCCAAAGCAATTTACAAATTCAATGCAATCCCTATCAAGCTTCCAGCAATATTTTTCACAGAACTAAAACAAATAATTTCAAGATTTGTATGGAAATACAAAAAACCACGAATAGCCAAAGCAATCTTGAGAAAGAAGAATGGAACTGGGGGAATCAACCTGCCTGACTTCAGGCTCTACTACAAAGCCACAGTCATCAAGACAGTATGGTATTGGCACAAAGACAGACATATAGATCAATGGAACAAAATAGAAAGCCCAGAGATAAATCCACATACATATGGACACCTTATCTTTGACAAAGGAGGCAAGAATATACAATGGAGTAAAGACAATCTCTTTAACAAGTGGTGCTGGGAAAACTGGTCAACCACTTGTAAAAGAATGAAACTAGATCACTTTCTAACACCGCACACAAAGATAAACTCAAAATGGATTAAAGATCTAAATGTAAGACCAGAAACTATAAAACTCTTAGAGGAGAACATAGGCAAAACACTCTCTGACATAAACCACAGCAGGATCCTCTATGATCCACCTCCCAGAATTCTGGAAATAAAAGCAAAAATAAAC
>NW_024079686.1:0-1096 GCF_014754425.2 Oryx dammah
GAAACTCGGTCTGTCAAGCACTGGCAGGCGAGCAGGGACTCAGCCTCCACGTTGTTGGGCTGCCTCCCCCACCCAGGGGCCTTGTGAGCCTGGTGGTCTCCGTGCTGCGCTGAGTCCGGGCGGGCAATCCCCAGCGGGAGAAGCCTTGCAGTTGGGCTTCCCTTCCGTCTGACACAGCGCTATGTGCTGGAGCCCTTTGCAGGGTGAAAATCACCGGCCCCAAAAGCCGCCCCAAGGGCACCTGAGCGCTATGTGCAAAGGCAAGGCAGGAAAGGAGCTGAGATCAGGAAGGCGCCAGTGGCGCCTCCCAGCCTGGGGCAGCATGCTCCTTCCTGGGCAGGAAAACTTGCAGCGAGGCAAGTCTCTGCAAGTCTCGTCCAGGGCAGAGCAGCCTCAAAACAGGGACTCTGCCAGCTCCGGCCTCTGAGCAGAGCTGGAGCTCTGCCGTTCTCGAGGGGCACTTGGGATTTCCCAGGCAGGCCTTGCAAACTCACGCATCTGGGCTGCCTGCTCTTCCTCCGAGGATGCTCACTTTCCAGCGCGCTGTGCACTCGGCTTCCATGCGGGGGCGCCACTCGCCTCCTGGAGGTCTTGGTCCGGGGCTGCTTCCCTGAGCTGGGGCTGAGGGCGCAAGCTCAGAACTGCCGGGGCAAGCCCCAACCTTTACCCGCGTCTGTGCTGGGGAGGAGAGCCCTAGGGAAACTGGGTCTGTCAAACACTGGCAGACGAGCAGGTTCTCAGCCTCCCCGTTGTGGGGCTGCCTCCCCCATCCAGTGGCCCTGGGAGCCTGGTGCTCTCCGTGCTGCGCTGAGTCCGGGCGGCCAAGCCCCAGTGGGAATACCCTTGCAGTTGGGCTTCCCTTCCGTCTGACACAGCGCTAAGTGCTGGAGCCTTGGCAGGGTGAAAGCCACCGGCCCATAAAGCCTCACCAAGGCCTCCTGGGTCTAGGTGCAAAGGCAAGGCAGGAGAGGAGCTGAGGCCAAGAAGGCGCCAGTGGCGTCTCCCAGCCTGGGGCAGCATGCTCCTTCCTGGCAGGAACACTAGCGGCAAGGCAAGTCTGGGCAAGTCTCTCCCAGGGCAGAGCAGTCTCACACCA
>NW_024079687.1:0-1096 GCF_014754425.2 Oryx dammah
GATTATTATTTTTGCTTATTTATTTATTGTCTGCCTCCACCCACTGGGCAATAAACTCTGAGAAGTAACATCTCCCTGGACCTCTTTGACCTCTTCACTGCGCTATTCCAGCACCTAGAACAGAGTTGGACTGTGGAAACTGTTCCAAGCATGCTTTACAAATTGAATAGCATCTGTATTTTAGCCACATAGGTCTAGGTATTGGCTCCTGAACAGCACATAGTATATGATTCTTTCATTTTTTTTTTTTTTTTTTAATTAATTTATTTATTTTTAATTTTTACTTTACAATTCTGTATTGGTTTTGGCATAGATTGACATGAATCCACCACAGGTGTACATGCGTTCCCAAACATGAACCCCCCTCCCACCCCCCTCCCCACAACATCTCTCTGGGTCATCCCCGCGCGTCAGCCCCAAGCGTGTCATATCCTGCATCAGACATAGACTGGTATTTCGATTCTTACATGTTATTATACATGTTTCAATGCCATTCTCCCAAATCATCACACCCTCTCCCTCTCCCTCTGAGTCCAAAAGTCCGCTATACACATCTGTGTCTCTTTTGCTGTCCTGCATACAGGGTCATCATTGCCATCTTCCTAAATTCCATATATATGTGTTAGTATACTGTATTGGTGTTTTTCTTTCTGGCTCACTTCACTCTGTATAATCGGCTCCAGTTTCATCCATCTCATCAGAACTGATTCAAATGTATTCTTTTTAATGGCTGAGTAATACTCCATTGTGTATATGTACCACAGCTTTCTTATCCATTCATCTACTGATGGACATCTAGGTTGTTTCCATGTCCTAGCTATTATAAACAGTGCTGCGATGAACATTGGGGTACATGTGTTTCTTTCAATTCTGGTTTCCTCTGTGTGTATGCCCAACAGTGGGATTGCTGGGTCATAAGGCATTTCTATTTGCAATTTTTTAAGGAATCTCCACACTGTTCTCCATAGTGGCTGTACTAGTTTGCACTCCCACCAACAGTGTAGGAGGGTTCCCTTCTCTCCACACCCTCTCCAGCATTTATTGCTTGCAGATTTTTGGATCGCAGACATTCTGACTGGTGTGAAGTGGTACCTCA
>NW_024079688.1:0-1096 GCF_014754425.2 Oryx dammah
CGCATGGAGACTGTCCTGTCCTGAGGCCACAAGGGAGGGTCCCAGAGGTCCCCGTCGTAACTCGAGAAGGTCCCGCCGCAATTCGAGAAAATCCAGGAGGTTCTCCCCTCCAGGCGAGATGCGGACCTTTTCCGCTGAGTGTCTCGAGGCAAATCACCGCTTCCCTCTTGAACTTCCAAAGGGTCCTTCACACCCTTGCTGCAACTCAGGAAGTTCCCCAACATACCCGCCTCCACTCGAGAATAACACCGAGGGTCCCGCCCACATCAGGAGTAGCGCTGTTTCTTCCTCAAAGCTCGAGATGAGGGTTCCTATCCCTGGTTCAATGGGAAAGGATTCCCGGCTTTGCTGTCGCATCTTGGATGCGGCGCTCTACACAGGAAAGTCGAGAGGATCTCCAGGGGTCGTACCACCATGGCCAATGTGCACAAAATGTCTCAGTCCACTCCAGAAGAACCTGATTTCCCTGCACTTCCTCGACATGCACGCCGAGGATTGACTCACACCACAGTGGCACGTGTGACAGCCCTGTGGGAAAGCCTCGTGTTAAAGCCTCCAAAGAATGCCACAGATCCCTGTATCAAGGCGCCGGGAAGCCTGCCACGGCTGCTCCAGCTCGTGAGGAAAGCGGACGTGCATGTCCCCCTCGAAACGATGACTGACTCCCCTGTGGAGCCCCCAGAAGGACCCCAAGATCCATGTCAGCACTGGAGAGGAATCCTCAGGTTCTGTCATAGACTCCACACGAGGTCTTAGGCCCGGCATTGACTACAGAGTAATCCCGAGAGGCCCCTTTGCAACTCGCATGGAGAGTGGCGTGTCCTGAGGCCACAAGGAAGGGTCCCAGAGGTCCCCATCTTAACTGGAGAAGGTCCCGCCGCACCTCGAGAAAATCCACGAGGTTCTCCCCTCCAGGCGAGATGAGGCCCTTTTCCGCTGAGGCGTCTCGAGGCAAATCACCCCTTCCCACTTAAACTTCGAAAGGGTCCTTCACACCCTTGCTGCAACTCAAGAAGTTCCCCGACATACCCGCCTCCACTCTAGAGGAACACCGAGGGTCCCGCCCACATCAAGAGGAGCCCCGTTTCCTGCTCGG
>NW_024079689.1:0-1096 GCF_014754425.2 Oryx dammah
GAAAATCTTGCTTTCTATTGGTTTATATTTATGAAAGCTGTATGGTCATGATGTATCATATTTAGATGTACCTTAGTTTAGGCAAATGTTGAGTTTTAGTGAAGTTTTATAAATCAATATTTCCAAATACAGTCCCATATAAAATAACTATTTTTAGCCACAAAATTTGAGATTTATTATTTCCCAAAGGTAAATATAATAATATAAAATAAGATAAAATATAGCTGTGCATTGAAATTTCAATTATCTGTTTAGCTCCATAAATGATGACTCGAGAAAAAGATATGGCCTTGGATATTCCTTGGCCCTTTTCAGTGTTATCTGTTATACTATGTCAAAATATGAAGTCCTTTTAAAACTTATTCAAGCTTTTATAAGAGGAAAATCTTCTTTTATGGACTTTATAAGATGTGATTTGTAGCAATACAAATGATATGACCCATTACTGCCACCAGAAGCCATTTGCAGGCTTCCTACTGAAGTTTCAAAGCTAACTTGAGAACCTAGTCTTGAAAGCTCAAAAGCTAAAGGGATTTTAGCTTTTGATTTTTGGGATTGTTCAGTAAGGAGGTTGGTATGCTATTCTTTCATCTAATCCATGCATGAGATATCTGTTGCGTTTGATCACACAAAATGGGTAATTTTTAAAATGTCTATATGATTATGAATATATATATGTTTCTATGCTTATAGGTTTTAAAATTATTAATACATTTGTGAAGTTCTTCATTAAAAATTTTTTTGCATCAATTACTTTACATAATTATGGTGTATATTTGGAAATATTGACTTATTTTCTCTTCACTTAAAATTATTTCCCAAGTCTCCAGGAAAGGGGCATGGGTATCTGCATGTTGAATAGCCCCCAAGTGAACTTGAGAACCACTCTTAGAAGATGATCTATAAACTCATATCAAAAAGTTCACTGTTGAGGCTCTTTTCTGACGATCTATTAAAAACATTTTAAAACATTTATTGGTAACGATGATATAGAGAATCCCGGAATGGTGCTCCATCTTTCTGGCTATTTCCTTAGTCTACTTTTTTACAAGAATGGGGTAGTGTTCAAGCATGGACTCTTATGATAATTGGCAAG
>NW_024079691.1:0-1096 GCF_014754425.2 Oryx dammah
AAACACCTGTCCCTGAAGGACTCCTGAAAATTGTCAAAAGTCATGAAAAACCAGGAAAGTTTGAGAAACTGCTATAGACCAGAGTAAGCTAAGGGAGGTATCTGTAGCTGTTTGCTATATATCTTCCTGCAGTTCAGTATCCTATATGGGGATATGAAACTGGGAAAGAACATTTGTGGAAAAACTGGTAAAATTTGAAAAAACCCTGGAACTTCGTTAAAGGTACCTTACTGAAAGATGCTGGAATAATTGGGAAGCATAAAAGAAGTCATTTCACATATATACATTTTAGACAAGGCAAGTATTTCCTCTACATAACACCCACTTCACTTTGACTTCACCGAGATGGAAATCTAAAGTATGGTATACTTAAGTGAATGGAAATCGTCCAATACAAAGGATCAATAATATTGAGACTGTGTGATCTGACTATAATGCAATGATGAGAAACTGACAAAGAAACATCTTTTAAAATGCCATTCACTTGGAAAATATAAATAACTACATTCATACATAATATGTATCTCTCTGGAATTTTCATGCAAGGATACTGGAGCAGATTGCCATTATATTCTCCAGGGGATCCTCCTGACCTGGGATCGAACCCAGGCCTCTTGTGTCTCCTGCATTGGCTGGAAAGTGATTTACCAGTTGAGGGACTGGGGAATCCCATACAATGGATAGTCTTGTCTTTAGAAGAGAATATTAGGATATATTTGAGAGTGAATGATAATGAACAGTCTATTCAGCAAAAATTGAAGGACACAGGTAAATTCGTATGGAGAAACAATAGAAACAGTAACAGATTTATTTTCTTGGGGTCCAAAATGATTGTGGATGGTGAATGCAGCCATGAGCTTAAAAGATATGTGGCCCTTGGAAGAAAAGCTATGACAAACCTAGATAGCATATTAAAAAGCAGAGACATTTCTTTGCTGACAAAGTCCATCTAGTCACAGCTATGGTTTCTCCGGCAGTCATGTATGGATGTCACAGCTGTACCAAAAAGAAGGTGGAGTGCCGAAGAATTGATGCTTTTGAACTGTGGTGTTGGAGAAGACTCTTGAGAGCCCCTTGGACAGCAAGGTCCAACCAG
>NW_024079692.1:0-1096 GCF_014754425.2 Oryx dammah
GCCACTGCATCACCAGGGAAGCCCTCTAAAGAACTCTTAAAGTGAAACTTTTTGGATGTTTGCAACAGCTCTGGGCAGTCCTAGTAGTGGTACTGTTCTGCATTCTTGAGCCCCTGTCCTCCTTGCGGGACACAGGGGCCAAGCGAGCAGATGCTGCCTCAGCATCAGACCGCAGGGCCAGACTTGCTGTGCAACCTCCCTTCCAATGATGTCCTCTTTAACTGCTCCTCTGGTAAATTCAGTACTGTTTTCCTTGAAGCATGTGTTTAAAAGGAAATCCTAGATGTGTTCAAACATAACTGCTCAGTCTCTATTTTCTGTTTTCAAATGACTGGTTCCCATGCTTGATGAAGCTCAATTAAAAAACAAACAAACCTGTCCCAAGTATTCATTGTATAGATTTCCTTGCCTGGGGAAACAATGTGGAAACTGAATCTGAGATCATTTTAAATAAACATATGAGTTCTTATCTGATACTGCTTATTTCACTAATGCTTCTGATTTATATGGTAGTGCCATCCCCGTTTATGTAATGGGGCCAATCTCAGCACCCTCACCTGAATATGACAGATATTTCTTGTGTGTGTAAGACTATTTTCCTGTGTGTAAGACTCCTTTAGTATGCCTAAAAATATAAACGTGCTTGTGTCCTATTCCATTCAAACTTCTTTGATTACAAGTTAAGAGCCACTGGATGAATTCACCTCTAGCTCTATTATGTTTTTAAATCAAGTATCAGGTAACATTCCTGTGTATGTGGTATTATTTTTCTCTAATAAATCAAATCCTTCATGATACTTGCTCACCTACTATAGATGGATTGTAGTGATCTTTGTAAGTCTTTGTTTATATCTGTGTTTTCTCCCCACCTAGAGTAAAAGAAGCTGAAGAGGTGTGTAGGCAAAAAAAGGGAAAGTCACCTTATAAAATAAAACCAAGACATGACTGGAATTTTAAGTATTCTGTTTTTTGATTTGTGGTTTTCTCTGGCTTTTAAACACTCTTCTCAGAATATACAAATCTACCTAATAATATTTTAATCATCTTCCTCTTAAGTTTGAACAAATAGTGAGCTTCCAACTTAGAGAATCTCCTT
>NW_024079693.1:0-1096 GCF_014754425.2 Oryx dammah
ATGTCCATTCTCCTACCTGAGGTCATTTTCTCCAGCTGAGCTCTGAACCTTTTCCTTGTGGCTTTCCCAAGAAACTCGGGCTACTCTTCCACCTCTGCCTATCATGGCAATTTATCCCTTAACCTGATGTCCTGCTTCAGTTACTGCCTTCTCTGTCTTTACTTTCTTTAGCAACTGAATGTAACTTTTGCTGGTCTTCAAAATTACACTTTTACTACTATTATTAAGTATAAAATTATGACTACTGTTACATATTATATATAAATATGCTCATATTACATAAATAAAATGTCAAATAAATGCTTTCTCTTCCTAACCATCTCCCAAATACAAACCCCAGAGATAATCACTATAAGATTGTACATATATGTTTGTTATGTATAGAGATGTATAAGAATTTCTTATATAAATGGAATTGTATGTACATGCTGTCCTGAACTTGCTCTTTTCATTTTCTCCATTTTAGATATCTTTCCAAATTAGTGCACATAAGTACACCTCATTCTTTTAAATGTGTGTGTTAATTGCTCAGTCGTATCTGACTCTTTGCTACCCCGTGGACTGTAGCCCACTAGTCTCATCTGTCCTGGGATTTTCCAGGCAAATATACTAGCGTGGGCTGCCATTCCCCCCTCCAGGGGAACTTCCCAACCCAGGGATCATACCCAGGTCTCCTAGATTGCAGGCAGACTCTTTACTGTCTGAACCAGCAGAGCTGCATTGAATTTTCATGGTTTTAAACATTCACTGCTCTATTCCTCAGTTCCTAGAACAGTATCTGGCAAATAGCAGGCACTCTATGTATATGAATATGGATTTCCCTGCTGGCTCAGGTGGTAAAGCATCTGCCTACAATGTGGGAGACCCAGGTTTGATCCCTGGGCTGGGAAGATCCCCTGGAGAAGGAAATGGCAACCCACTCAGGTACTCTTGTTTGGAAAATCCCATAGACGGAGGATCCTGGTAGACTACAGTCCATGGGATTGCAAAGAGTCTGACACGACTGAGCGATTCACTTTCACTTTTTATTTTATGAATATTTAATGAATGTGAATGAACAAACTACACTGTTTATGAGTGAGTATACTACATTTGA
>NW_024079694.1:0-1096 GCF_014754425.2 Oryx dammah
ATGTCCATTTTCCAAATAATTGAAAATACATTGTCCTTAGGGTCATAAATTAATATGAAAGAAATACAACATAAATTTGGGAAAATAGTACATTAGAGATGAACATTATAGAATTTACATAAGAATGCATTGGTATTCAAAAATAACATGTAACAATAAAAATGGAAGCTACTACCACGTTTGTGGAAAATGAAAAAGATAATATCCATATTATTTGTCTTTAGTTTTATGACTAAAATATGTATAAATGATGCAGATATTCTTGTAAAGTCTCTGTATCTCTCACAGGATTTACATGAAAAGCCTCTAGTAAAGGGAAGTTCTATTGAATTTTTTGCTCATAGAACTCATCCCTTGGCCTTACTGTTGTTACATAACACTTAACTGTACTCACTTGTCAACTTTTGTCTCTTCATTCTTTCAAAGATTATGCATATAAACTTAAAGAGGTTTACTTACTGAGGCATGGTTCTTCTGGAGACCATTCTTTTTCTGTGCAAGTCAGGTAGCCCCAGGTATATCGTGAAGGAGACACAAAATACTGATCACAGTAATAGAGAAACTGTTGATTTACATGTGCTGGAAAGTATCCTCTGTATGAATGATATAGCCATCCATGTTTGATTACTGGATAATCACAAGGTTTCCCTTGGAATTAAAATAGAATAAATAATGTTTTACCTCAGTATACAATTTGAATTAATATTTCATCTATGAATGATATCCTTGTTCAGTTAATTACACTCATTGCATTATGGTTTCTAGGGAAAAAAAGTTATAGAAAATTCAAATGACTGAAGTATATAAGGAACTCCTTGCTAATGAAGATCAAATTATGTCTTGTGGGTCATATTATGTAAAATTTGTATGTGGGTTCTCTTGGTAGGAAACTATACAGATTTATTAAATAAATTCTCCTTAAATACAGAAGTCCCAACCTTGGTTGACTAAATTAGCATCTTAATCAAGAGATGAAAGTACAGATTTTATCTTGTGGCTCATCTGCTTTCTTTTTCTTTCTTCTCCATTCTCATCAGAACCCAGAATCCTGACATTTATTCTCATACCAAGTCAATGTAGGAATCAAACAGATTTT
>NW_024079695.1:0-1096 GCF_014754425.2 Oryx dammah
ATCATTTCTTTCTATATTCCACATATAAGGGATGCCATACAAAAGTCCTGCTTCTCTGTCTGACTGACTTAACCAGTATGACACTCTCTGGGTCCATCCGTGTTGCTGCAAGTGGCCTTCTTTCATTCTTTTTAATGCCCGAGTAATATTCCATTGTATATATGTACCACTTCATCTTTGTCCATTCCTCTGTCAGTGGACATTTAGGTTGCTTCTGTGAAAGCAGAAATTGTTAGATTGGATAAAACAAACATGATTCAACTATAGGCTGTCCATAGGTCATAAACTTTAGATTCAAAGATAAAAATAAGTTGAAAAATTAAAAATGTAAAAGGATATGTCACATAAATAGCCATCATAAGAGTGCTGCTAATATCAGGAAAAAATATACTTTAAGGCCAAATAAATGGATACTGGAAATAGCAGGACATTTTGTCACGATCTAAGGGTCAATCTATCAGAAAAAATATTAACATATTTTCCGCCTAACAAATCTGAATAGGCCTATAAAAAATAACGAGATTGAATGACTAATTTTAAAACTTAGCCCACAGAAAAGCCCTGGCGCAGGTAGCTTCACTAGTGCATTTACCAAACATTAAAAGAGAACTCATAGTGACTCCTGAGAAAGTATTTGAGAAAAATAGGACAGAAGGGCAGCAAGACAATTTAGTGGGGATATAAAAGTCTTTTCAATGAACGGGGTTTAACAACTGCACACCCACGTGCAGAAGCATGAAGATGGATGCTTTCCTTACACTCAGAAATTAACTCAGAATAGATCGTAGACCTAAATGGAAGAGCTCACACTACAAAACTCTTGAGAGAAAACCTGGAAGGAAGCCTTTGTCACCTAGAGTTAGCCAAAGCCTTACATACGAAATGAAAAAAACGCAAGTGACAAAAAATTAAACTGGAACTCAACAAAATTAAAATATGTTATGCTGCAAATGACACCATGAAGAAAGCAAAAAGACAACCCACAGGAGGACAGAAAATATTTGCAGATCGTGTATCAAAGAACTTATGTCCATATAAAGAAGTTTTAATTTTTAATAATAAAAATAGAAGCAACCGAATTAAAAATGGATGATTG
>NW_024079696.1:0-1096 GCF_014754425.2 Oryx dammah
TGGAAGCTCTGTGCCCCTTTCACACACTTTGCCCTTTGCATCTCTTCCATATGGCTGTTCCTGAGTTATATCCTTTTACAATAAATCTGGTAAGTGAAATATTTCTCTGATTTCTGTGAGGTGCTCTAGAAAATTCACTGAACCCAGGTTTACTCTATGGCTTTAATCTTTTATTTATAGAAGACACAAATTTATGAAAGCTTTCCAAGTACCAATAAACCTAACGTCTGTTTCTTAAAATTATGTGTATTTACCAATATTTTAAAATTATTAACTAAATCCTCCATGGCTTTGTGAAATTTGATATAATGTCTTTGTATGGATTAATGCTTATTTCATTATTGAAGTAATTTCAGAAACCATTTTCTAACATTCTCTTCTATAAAAGGTGCAAAAACACAGAATACTCTTGGAATTGATGGGTACAGAGGTGGTAAGGTATTCTGGATTTGCTCAGTCCCTACAAGTTTTTACAGAGCAATGTCTCTTTATCGATCACAAATGTTTCTTTAGTAACTTTAGTTAAAAAAAAAAAGACTAACTCTAAACTTTAATTACTGAAAGTCTTCCACTGTCCCCAAGTAGCCCATTCTCTCTGCTGAGGGTAGTGTATTTCCAAGACCATGGTCTGCATGGAGCAGAACTGCACTGACTCTGTCCCTTCCTTGTGTGACCTTGGGAAAGTTACTGTACTTCTCTGTGTTTCCTCATCTATGAAATGAAAATAATAATAATGCCTACCTCATAGAGTTGTTTGGGAGAATTAGATGAGTTAATATTTGTTAAATGCTTCAAGTACTGCCTGACACTTTATAGTAAATGCTTATACACATGTTTTGCTAAATATTTAAAGTTATTGAAAAAAATAGTTGTATACAAGGTGAGGATCAGTTCTTTTTCCCTCAGATACCCTTATACATACCTCCTTTCCTTAATTTCTAGCCACATGGTAATAGAGGAGCACAGTCCTTCTTTGGTGCTTCCTCCATAGCTCAGTTGGTAAAGAATCTGCCTGCAATGCTGGAGACCCAGGTTCGATCCTTGGGTTGGGAAGATCCCCTGGAGAAGGAAATGGAAATCCACTCAGTATTCTTGC
>NW_024079697.1:0-1095 GCF_014754425.2 Oryx dammah
TGTGAAGGACCCTTTCCAAGTTTAAGAGGGAAGGGGTGATTTGCCTCAGGACGCCTCAGCGGAAAAAGGCCTCATCTCGCCTGGATGGGAGAACCTCCTGGATATTCTCGAGTTGCGGCGGGACGTTCTCGAGTCACGACTGGGACTTCTGGGACCCTCCCTTGTGGCCTCAGGACAGGCCAGTCTCCAAGCGAGTAGCGAGGGGCCTGTCGGGATTCCTCTGCAGTCTGTGCCGGGGCCTAAGAGCTCGTATGGAGTCTATGACGAAACCTGAGGATTCCTCTCCAGTGCTGAGATGGATCTTGGGGTCCTTCTGGAGGCTCCACAGGGGGTCAGTCCTCGTATCGAACGGGGACATGCACGTCTGCTTTCCTCACGAGCTGGAGCAGCCGTGGCAGGCTTCCCGGCGCCTTGATACCGGGATCTGTGCCATTCTTTGGAGGCTTTCCCACGAGGCTTTCCGAAAGGGATGTTACACGTGCCACTGTGGTGTGAGTCGATCCTCTTCGTGCATGTCGAGGAAGTGCAGGGAAATCAGGTTCTTCTGGAGTGAACTGAGACATTTTGTGCACATTGGGAAGGGTGGCACGACCCATGGAGTTCCTCTCGACTTTCCTGTGGAGAGGGCCTCCTACGAGATGCAAAAAGAATTGCCGGGAATCCTTTTCAGACGTAGCAGGGAAGGGAACTATCATCTCGAGCTTTGAGGAGGAAACGGGGCTCCTCTTGATGTGGCCGAGCACCTCGGTGTTCCTCTCGAGTGGAGGCGGGTATGTCGGGGAACTTCTTGAGTTGCAGCAAGGGTGTGAATTACCCGTTCGAAGTTCAAGAGGGAAAAGGTGATTTGCCTCGAGACGCCTCAGCGGAAAATGGCCTCATCTCGCCTGCCCGGGAGAACCTCCTGGATTTTCTCGAGTTGCGGCGGGACCTTCTCTAGCTACGACGGGGACCTCTGGGACCCTCCCGGGTGGCCTCAGGACAGGCCAGTCTCCATGCGAATTGCGAAGGGCCTGTCGGGATTCCTCTGCAGTCGGTGCCGAGGCCGAAAACTTCGTGTCGAGTCTATGACGGAACCTGAGGATTCCTCTCCAGTGC
>NW_024079698.1:0-1095 GCF_014754425.2 Oryx dammah
ATCCAGGAGGTTCTCCCCTTCAGGCGAGATGAGGACCTTTTCCGCTGAGGCGTCTCCAGACAAATCACTCCTTCCCTCTTGAACTTCGAAAAGGTCCTTTACACCCTTGCTGTAACTCAAGAAGTTCCCCGACATACCTGCCTCCACTCGAGAGGAACACCGAGGGTCCCGCCCACATCAAGAGGAGCCCCGTTTCCTCCTCATAGCTCAGGATGAGGGTTCCTTTCCCTGCTTCTTCGGGAAAGGATTCCCGGCTTTCCTGTCACATCTCGGAGGAGGCACTCTCCACAGGAAAGTCGAGAGGAACTCCAGGGGTCGTGCCACCATTCCCAATGTGCACAAAATGTCTCAGTCCAAAACAGAAGAACCTGATTTCCCTGCACTTCCTCGACATGCACGCCGAGGATCGACTCACAACACCGTGGAACGTGTGACAGCCCTGCTGGAAAGTCTCGTGGGAAAGCCTCGCGGGAAAGCCTCCAAAGAATGCCACAGATCCCTGTATCATGGCGCCGGGAAGCCTGCCACGGCTGCTCCAACTAGTGAGGAAAGCGGAGGTGCATGTCCACACTCGAGATGAGGACTGACCCCCCTGTGGAGCCTCCAGTGGTACCCCACGATCCATGTCAGCACTTTAGAGGAATCCTCAAGTTCCGGTCTCGACCCACACGAGGTCTTAGGCCCCGACACTTACTGGCGGGAATCCCGAGAGGCCCCACGCAACTCGCATGGAGACTGGCCTTTCCTGAGGCCAAGAGGGAGGGTCCGAGAGGTCCCCGTCGTAACTCGAGAAGGTCCCGCCGCAACTCGAGAAAATCCAGGAGGTTCTCCCCTTCAGGCGAGATGAGGCCCTTTTCCGCTGAGGCCTCTCGAGGCAAATCACGCCTTCCCTCTTGAACTTCGAAAGGGTTCTTCACACCCTTGCTACAACTCCAGAAGTTCCCCGACATACCCGCCTCCCCTCGAGAGGAACACCTAGGGTCCCGCCCACATCAAGAGGAGCCCCGTTTCCTCCTCATAGCTCGAGATGAGGGTTCCTTTCCCTGCTTCGTCGGGAAAGGACTCCCGATTTTCCTGTTACATCTCTGACAAGGC
>NW_024079699.1:0-757 GCF_014754425.2 Oryx dammah
GTGAGTCGATCCTCGGCGTGCATTTCGAGGAAGTGCAGGGAAATCAGGTTCTTCTGGAGTGGACTGAGACATTTTGTGCACATTGAGAATGGTGGCACGACCCCTGGAGTTCCTCTCGACATTCCTGTGGAGAGTGCCTCCTCCGAGATGCGACAGGAAACCGGGAATCCTTTCCCTACGAAGCAGGGAAACGAACCCTCATCTCGAGCTATGAGGAGGAAACGGGGCTCCTCTTGATGGGGGCGGGACACTCGGTGTTCCTCTCGACTGGAGGCGGGTATGTCGGGGAACTTCTGGAGTTTTAACAAGGGTGTTTAGAACTCTTTCAAAGTTCAAGAGGGAAGCTGTGATTTGCCTCGAGAGGCCTCAGAGGAAAAGGGCCTCATCTCGCCTGGAGGGGAGAAACCCCTGGATTTTCTCGAGTTGTTGCGGGACCTTCTCGAGTTACGACGTTGAACTCTGGGACCCTCCCTCTTGGCCTCAGGAAAGGCCAGTCTCCATGCCAGTTGCATGGGGCCTCTCGGGATTCCTCTCCAGTAAATAACTTGGCCTAAGACCTCGTGTGGATCGAGAGCAGAACCTGACGATTCTTCTAAAGTGCTGACATTGATCTTGGGGTACCACTGGAGGCTCCACAGGGGGGTCAGTCCTCGTCTCGAGTGGGGACATGCACGTCCGCTTTCCTCACGAGCTGGAGCAGCCGTGGCAGGCTTCCTGGCGCCACAGATCCCTGTATCAAGGCGCCAGGAAGCCTGCC
>NW_024079699.1:857-1095 GCF_014754425.2 Oryx dammah
GTGAGTCGATCCTCGGCGTGCATTTCGAGGAAGTGCAGGGAAATCAGGTTCTTCTGGAGTGGACTGAGACATTTTGTGCACATTGAGAATGGTGGCACGACCCCTGGAGTTCCTCTCGACATTCCTGTGGAGAGTGCCTCCTCCGAGATGCGACAGGAAACCGGGAATCCTTTCCCTACGAAGCAGGGAAACGAACCCTCATCTCGAGCTATGAGGAGGAAACGGGGCTCCTCTTGAT
>NW_024079700.1:0-1095 GCF_014754425.2 Oryx dammah
TTGTTGCTTCCACTGTACAATTGCAAGGGATTTGATTTAGGTCATACTTGCATGAAGGCAATGGCATCCCCCTCCAGTACTCTTGCCTGGAAAATCCCATGGACGGAGGAGCCTGGTAGGCTGCAGTCCATGGGGTCACGAAGAGTTGGACACGGCTGAGCGACTTCACTTTCACTTTTCACTTTCCCGCATTGGAGAAGGAAATGGCAACCCACTCCAGTATTCTTGCCTAGAGAATCCCAGGGATGGGGCAGTTGGTGGGCTGCCGTCTCTGGGGCCGCACAGAGTCGGACATGACTGAAGTGACTTAGCAGCATACCTGCATGAGCTAGTAATTTCCCTACTTTCTTCACCTTGCATCTGCATTTTGCAATAAGGATTTCACGATCTATGCCACAGTCAACCCCCAGTCTTGTTTTTGCTGATTGTATAGAGCTTCATCATCAGCTGCAAATAATATAATCATTCTGATTTCGGTATTGACCATCTGGTGATGTCTGTGTGTAGAGTTGTCTCCTGTGTTGTTGGAAGAGGGTGTTTGTTATGACCAGTGTGTTCTGTTGGCAAAACTCTGTTAGATTTTCCCCTTCTTCATTTTGTACTCCAAAGCTGCCTCTCCAGGTATCTCTTGACTTCCTCCTTATTTTCTTATATCTATCTATCTATCTATGTATATATCTATATATGTATCTATACACATATATATACATACATATATTTCTTTTTCTGGTATATATATATTTTTTAATTTTAAAGTCAATGGAAAAATACTTTGATTTGCCTTTTACAATTCCATATATTATTTGATAAAAAACTACTTAAAATACTACTTTGATTTAATTCTAACAAGAAGTAGCTGTTCATGTGTCTGCATGCTTAGGATAAAGTAACTATTTATGTGCAGTTTATAAATGAGGCAGACCTTTCCTATGCTTACCCATGATTTTGTCTGTAGAAAAGTAAAACTAAAATGGTGAAGGGGAGGGGAATCAGACCAAAAGAAGTGGTAATTTCATGCAAAAAGGTCTACCCAGGAAGAAGAAGGAAGTGCTAAAGGGGAAATTCTGAATACTCTAAAGCAAGTCATGCAGTTTC
>NW_024079701.1:0-1095 GCF_014754425.2 Oryx dammah
TTCGATTCTTACATGATATTATACATGTTTCAATGCCATTCTCCCAAATCATCACACCCTCTCCCTCTCCCTCTGAGTCCAAAAGTCCGCTATACACATCTGTGTCTTTTTTGCTGTCTTGCATACAGGGTCATTATTGCCATCTTTCTAAATTCCATATATATGTGTTAGTATACTGTATTGGTGTTTTTCTTTCTGGCTTACTTCACTCTGTATAATCGGCTCCAGTTTCATCCATCTCATCAGAACTGATTCAAATGTATTCTTTTTAACAGCTGAGTAATACTCCATTGTGTATATGTACCACAGCTTTCTTATCCATTCATCTGCTGATGGACATCTAGATTGTTTCCATGTCCTGGCTATTATAAACAGTGCTGCGATGAACATTGGGGTACACGTATCTCTTTCAATTCTGGTTTCCTCGATGTGTATGCCCAGCAGTGGGATTGCTGGGTCATAAGGCATTTCTATTTGCAATATTTTAAGGAATCTCCACACTGTTCTCCATAGTGGCTGTACTAGTTTGCATTCCCACCAACAGTGTAGGAGTGTTCCCTTTTCTCCACACCCTCTCCAGCATTTATTGCTTGCAGATTTTTGGATCGCAGACGTTCTGACTGGTGTGAAGTGGTACCTCATTGTGGTTTTGATTTGCATTTCTCTAATAATGAGTGATGTTGAGCATCTTTTCATGTGTTTGTTAGCCATCCGTATGTCTTCTTTGGAGAAATGTCTATTTAGTTCTTTGGCCCATTTTTTGATTGGGTCGTTTATTTTTCTGGAATTGAGCTGCATGAGTTGCTTGTATATTTTTGAGATTAGTTGTTTGTCAGTTGCTTCATTTGCTATTATTTTCTCCCATTCGGAAGGCTGTCTTTTCACTTTGCTTATGTTTTCCTTTGTTGTGCAGAAGCTTTTAATTTTAATTAGATCCCATTTGTTTATTTTTGCTTTTATTTCCAGAATTCTGGGAGGTGGATCATAGAGGATCCTACTGTGGTTTATGTCGGAGAGTGTTTTGCCTTTGTTCTCCTCTAGGAATTTTATAGTTTCTGGTCTTACATTTAGATCTTTAATCCATTTTGAGTTTAT
>NW_024079702.1:0-1095 GCF_014754425.2 Oryx dammah
TTCGATTCTTACATGATATTATACATGTTTCAATGCCATTCTCCCAAATCATCTCACCCTCTCCCTCTCCCTCTGAGTCCAAAAGTCCGCTATACACATCTGTGTCTTTTTTGCTGTCTTGCATACAGGGTCATTATTGCCATCTTTCTAAATTCCATATATATGTGTTAGTATACTGTATTGGTGTTTTTCTTTCTGGCTTACTTCACTCTGTATAATCGGCTCCAGTTTCATCCATCTCATCAGAACTGATTCAAATGTATTCTTTTTAACAGCTGAGTAATACTCCATTGTGTATATGTACCACAGCTTTCTTATCCATTCATCTGCTGATGGACATCTAGATTGTTTCCATGTCCTGGCTATTATAAACAGTGCTGCGATGAACATTGGGGTACACGTATCTCTTTCAATTCTGGTTTCCTCGATGTGTATGCCCAGCAGTGGGATTGCTGGGTCATAAGGCATTTCTATTTGCAATATTTTAAGGAATCTCCACACTGTTCTCCATAGTGGCTGTACTAGTTTGCATTCCCACCAACAGTGTAGGAGTGTTCCCTTTTCTCCACACCCTCTCCAGCATTTATTGCTTGCAGATTTTTGGATCGCAGACGTTCTGACTGGTGTGAAGTGGTACCTCATTGTGGTTTTGATTTGCATTTCTCTAATAATGAGTGATGTTGAGCATCTTTTCATGTGTTTGTTAGCCATCCGTATGTCTTCTTTGGAGAAATGTCTATTTAGTTCTTTGGCCCATTTTTTGATTGGGTCGTTTATTTTTCTGGAATTGAGCTGCAGGAGTTGCTTGTATATTTTTGAGATTAGTTGTTTGTCAGTTGCTTCATTTGCTATTATTTTCTCCCATTCGGAAGGCTGTCTTTTCACTTTGCTTATGTTTTCCTTTGTTGTGCAGAAGCTTTTAATTTTAATTAGATCCCATTTGTTTATTTTTGCTTTTATTTCCAGAATTCTGGGAGGTGGATCATAGAGGATCCTGCTGTGGTTTATGTCGGAGAGTGTTTTGCCTATGTTCTCCTCTAGGAATTTTATAGTTTCTGGTCTTACATTTAGATCTTTAATCCATTTTGAGTTTAT
>NW_024079703.1:0-1094 GCF_014754425.2 Oryx dammah
CCTCCAGCGAAATCCTCGGGTTGATCTCCTTCAGAATGGACTGGTTGAATCTCCTTGCAGTCCAAGGGACTCTCAAGAGTCTACTCCAACACCACACTTCCAAAGCATCAATTCTTCGGCGCTCAGCCTTCTTCACAGTCCAACTCTCACACCCATACATGACCGCAGGAAAACCCAGAGCCTTGGCTAGACGGACCTTAGTCGGCAAAGTAATGTCTCTGCTTTTGAAGAGACTATCTCGCTTGGGCAGAACTTTTCTTCCCAGGAGTAAGCGTCTTTTAATTGCATGGCTGCAGTCACCATCTGCTGTGATGTTGGAGCCCCTCAAAATAAAGCCTGACACTGTTTCCACTCTTTCCCCATCTATTTCCCATGAAGTGATGGGACCAGATGCCACGATCTTTCTTTTCTCAAAGTTGAGCTGTAAGCCAACTTGTTCGCTCTCCTCTTTCACTTTCATCAAAGAGGCCCTGTAGATGCTCTTCACTCTCTGCCATCAGGGTGGTGTCCTCTGCCTATATGAGGTTATTAAGATTTCTCCCGACAATCTGGATTCCACCTTGTGTTTCTCCCAGCCCAGCCTTTCTCAAGAGGCACTCGGCATAGACGTTAAATAAGCAGGGTGACAATAGACAGCCTGGACGTACTCCTTTTCCTATTTGGAACCAGTCTGTTGTTCCATGTCCAGTTCTAACTGTGGCTTCCTGACCTGCATACAGATTTCTCAAGAGGCAGGTCAGGTGGTCTGCTATTCCCATCTCTTGAAGAATTTTCCACAGTTCATTGTCGTTGACACACTCAAGAACTGTACAAACATCACTAATCGAGAGCCAGACATCTTGGACAGCGAAGTCAAGTGGGCCATAGAAAGCATCACTACGAACAAAGCTAGTGGAGGTGACGGAATTCCAGTTGGGCTGTTTCAAATCCTGAAAGATGATGCTGCACTCAATACGCCAGCATCTTGGGAAAACTCAGCCGTGGCCACAGGACCGGAAAAGGTCGGTTTTCATTCCTATTACAAAGAAAGGCAATACCAAAGAATGATCAACCTACTGTACAATGGCACTCATCTCCCATGCTAGGAAAGTCAT
>NW_024079705.1:0-1094 GCF_014754425.2 Oryx dammah
CAGAATATATGTCCATTACATCTCAATTAAACAGGGAAAAAATAAAATCTGACTATTAGAAAGAGCTCATTTTATACTCTTTTAAAAAGATTTCATTTTATACTCTTTTTAAAAGAGCTCATTTTATACTCTTTTAAGAAGCTTGATGGTCAGTGCTTTGCCTAGTTGCTCCACTGTGTCTGACTTTTTGCAACCCCATGGACTGTAGCCAGCCAGGCTCCTCTATATATTGAATTCTCCAGGGAAAAATGCTGGAGTGGGTTGCCATGTCCTTCTCCAATGTTGGTGAGTATCAGAATCCAAGGCTAGGGACTTCCTGGAGGTCCAGTGGTTGAGAATCTGCCTTCCAATGCAGAAAGTGTGGGTTTAATACATGGTGGGTAAGATCCCATATGCCAGAGGGCAGTAGAATGGACAAAGGATCCTGCATGCCATGACTATATCCAAAGCAGCCAAATAAGTGAATAAAACTAAATATTTTTTAAAACTCTATGCTCTTTCCATTCTTCTGGATATATTTGAAAGTATGATATTAACAGATTTATGGACATACCATGAGACTTCCTGCAGGAGCTTAGTTTCCTGACCAGGGACTGAACCCAGGTCACCAGACTGAAAGCATTGAGCACTAACTACTTGTTTGCAAGGGAATTCCTAGTTTGATTTACTTAAAGGGTTTATTTTTATTGTATCCTAAAAGGTACATTCTTTGCAGTGTTTACACTTACAATGAAAACATTTGGATGTCAATTTTAAAATGTTTGCAAAACTTAGGGAAAAGGAAGGAACATTTTGACTACCGATTTATGCTTCTAGGCTTCCTTGATGGCTCAGAGAGTAAAAAATCCAGGGTTTAATCCCTGGGTCAGGGAGATCTCCTGGAGAAGTGAATGGCTATCCACTCCAGTTATGCTAGCCTGGAGAATTGAATGAACAGAGGAGCCTGGTGAGCTACCATCCATGGGTTTTCAAAGAGTCAAACACAACTGGACGACTAACACTTTCACTTTCATATGCTTCTAAAGATTGCTCAAATCTCAGAATCACCTGGGACATTATTAAACATAGAGATTCCAGGGCTGCATATCACACCT
>NW_024079706.1:0-1094 GCF_014754425.2 Oryx dammah
CTTATTAAACTTTTTAATTTTGATAAATCAAAGTTTTCAAATAAGTCAGCAGTCTGTGATAAACTTGAATTTTCACAATATGTATCCTTTAGTGGCTGTTCCATTGTAAATTATTTCAGAATTCAGTGAATTAAAGCAGCAATTATTTATCACTTCTCATGCATCGGTGGGCTGGCTGAATGCTTCTGTTGATCTGTCTGGTATGAATCAGTATTCTATTTGTAGCTCCCTCTTTTTTTCATGGTTCCTTGTACACTTTCTATCACATTGCTTCAAAATTAATAGTGTACATGTAGGACTTTTCTCGTTTAGTAAAATTGCTGTTTGGTTATAAGCAATGTTTTCTAGATTCTCCTATAACAATAATAAAAAAGAGAACAGTAGTGATTGCTGCTGAGCTCAGTAGCTCAGTCGTGTCCAACTCTTGGCAACCCTATAGACCGTAGCCTGCCAGGCTCCTCTGTCCATTGAATTTCCAGGCAAGAATACTGGAGTGGGTTGCCATTTCCTTCTCTAACAATAACTTAAGGGAAAATAAGGTGACCGCACTCATGTAATTTTCCTCAACTATTTGAAGACTGAATAGTTGTATTTACTTTTAAAAAGTTTCTCACTGTCCATCTCAGAAGTGATGGAACAGACACTTTCAATTCAGTAATTACAAATGCTTTAAAATATTAATTATTATTTGCATTAAACACTGATTATATTCTGTTATATTTGGTATCTGTTATTTGCTTGTAAAATAAGTTTTAAATTTCTCCATTGATTAGGATGTTTAAACCTCAAAAGGATGACACTCAGTCAAACAGTGAGACAAATGGTGAATAACCTACAGAAATCAAAACTATTTTTGAGGCCTTGAGAAAAGGGACATCCCTGTCCTGAAGGGACAAAACAGCAATTTTTTAACATTTCAGAAACCCACAAACTCAGGAGAAAGACATGGGCAAAGCAGGATACTAGAGAGCTTAAACACTTTGAGTGTGTGCTGGTGAAGGGGACCATTTCCTGATCAAGGAAGACTCTAAAGGCCTCTCCCTTTTTTTTTTTTTTTTTTGGTCCACAGTAGAACTCTGTTCTGCCATTACTTC
>NW_024079707.1:0-1094 GCF_014754425.2 Oryx dammah
TAAAATATATAGAATTCCCCATTCATGTAGGAAAACATGTGCACAGATATACATCTGTGAAACAGACAAGATTCCACATATGATGAAGAAAATTATACAAGTAGATTTTCAAACGTGAAATACAAATTTCCTATTTCAGGTAGAAACATCTGCACCTATTTTCTCACATGTGAAATAGAGAAAATTACTTATTTTATGCAGAAAAATCATCTTTCAGGTTTTCATCTGCACAAAGCAGGCCATGTAAAGCAAGTGGTCTGGAACAACCCAGAAGTATAGCGTAGGAAGGATGTGGGAGCAGCTCCAGGATGGGTGCGACCCCTGTGCACTTATGGCTTATTAATGTTCATGCATGACAGAAACCATCACAATATTGTATAGTAATTAACCCCCAGTTAAATTTTTAAAACTACTATGTTTTCATAAAAGAAAAAGAAGAAAGGGACTCGACCACTCTATGGTGGCATAAATGGGAAGGAAATCCAAAATTGATGGGATGTATGGATGGATGTGAGAGTTGGACTGTGAAAAAGGCTGAGCGCTGAAGAACTGATGCTTTTGAACTGTGGTGCTGGAGAAGACTCGAGAGTCCCTTGGACTGCCAGGAGATCCAATCAGTCCATTCAAAAGGAGATAAGCCCTGGGATTTCTTTGGAAGGAATGATGCTAACGCTGAAACTCCAGTACTTTGGCCACCTCATGTGAAGAGTTGACTCATTGGAAAAGACTTTGATGCTGGGAGGTACTGGGAGCAGCAGGAGAAGGGGACGACCGAGGATGAGATGGCTGGATGGAATCACGGACTCGATGGACATGAGTCTGAGTGAACTCCGAGAGTTGGTGATGGACAGGGAGGACTGGCGTGCTGCGTTTCATGGGGTCACAAAGAGTTGGACACAACTGACTGACAGAACTGAACTGAAGTGATGTACACCTAAAATTGATTCAGAGTGACATACATACAGCAGAAACTAAAGCAACACTGTTACGCAACTATAGTCTAAATATAATTGTTCGAAATACGTTACATGTCAACTATAATTCCATCAGTGAATAAAGAAATGGTAGCCCCGTTTGCAGTATATGTCCTTGAG
>NW_024079708.1:0-1094 GCF_014754425.2 Oryx dammah
TCTCATGCTGAGGTGGTATATTTTGTGGTAGCATTTGCTCCCCTTCATTTTGGATGTATCCCCATTTGTTTACACAGTCATCTACTGAAGACATCTCGATATTTGAAATTTTTTAGTTATTACAAGTAGAGCTGTTGTGTATAATTGTGTGAAACTTTTTGTCTGGACACGTTTTCAAAGCTGTTTAGTAAGTGTTACACATGTAGTATTCAGGTCACAGGTGAGCCTTGTTTAGCTGTGGAAAAATCCAGCTACGTTTCTCAGTGGCATGTGGGATCTTCCGGGGTGGGTGATCGAACTAGAGTGTCTTGCGTTGTCAGGCAGATTCTTTACCACTGAGCCACCAGAGAAGCTGTGCCCCACTCTTTTGTTGAGTTTACTGGATCTAATAGGTGTGCAGTGCTACTTCACTGTTATTTTAGTTTGTAATTTCCTAATGATATGTGATTTTGATTATTTTTGATAGGCTTATTTGCTATCTTTATATTTTTGTAGGCCAGGTGTTTAGGATTATACATTTTTATGAGATTGTTCTAGATTTTTTGGTATTGTTGGAGTACAATCCTTTATCAGATATGTATTTTATAACTATATTTTTCTGTGGCTTGGGTTTAAGTTTTGTGAATAAGGTTTTTCACAGTTTAAATTTCTAATTTTTTTAAGTTGATGTTATATATGTTTTAAATCCTCCTTTGGATAGACTTTAGTGTGCTGTTGTTGTTGTTAAATTTTATAAGCAAAACTGAGGTACTGTAGATACAGTTTTAAGCAAAGCTGAGGTATCATACATACAGTTTTGCCTTTTGTCTGTTGAGAAGTTTGAGTGAGTTTGGTGTAAACTCTAAAATTATGTCTACATTCATTTGATTGGATAGAGCTTCCAATTATTTGTCTAATTGGTTTTGGAGATATCATGGGAAGTCAGTTTTTCCAGGGGAAACTGGGGTCCACGAAACACGAACTCTCTTCGATCCGTCGGAAACACTTTCTGCTTTTTCTGGCAGATTTGACTTGTTTGGATATCTCATACGAGTGGAATCACAGAATGTTTGTCCTTTTTTTGGTCTGGCTTATTTCACTTAATATAATGACCA
>NW_024079709.1:0-1094 GCF_014754425.2 Oryx dammah
ACTGAAAAAGAGGAATGAAAACTGAGTATAGAAATCAATTAAGTAGAAAGCAAATATACAATCAAGAAAATCAATGGAGTCCATTAGTGACTCTCTTTAAAAGAACAGTAACACTGATAAACTTTTAGCAAAACCAATTAAGAAAAAAAGAGGGAACACACATTAACAAAACCAGTAACAAAAGGAGGAATATCATTATGGATCTTCCCAGCATCTAAAGATACAAGATGTGAACCAGTGCTACTTAGATCATATCTAAAGATTTGAGATATGAAACAGTGTCATTCTAATTTGAAAAACTTTTTATAAAATGGATCAAGTCCTTGAAGACAAATTACTTCTGAAATACAACTCACCAAAATCTGATACAAAAAAAGAGAGAAATATGAGTAATCTTATATTTGTTAACTAAACAGAATCCACGAAGAAAACTTCACCCTCCAAATGCTAGCACTTCCACAGAGCTCAGAAATGACTCCCACAACAAGATAAAGGAAGAGAGGCAGGGAAGGAAAGGAGGGCAGAAAGGAAGTTTAACACAGAGACTATGCTGTGAATGTATGAGTTGACCTGGATCTTGATCTCCTTGAACTCCCCTCCTGCAATCCTTGCATTTTCATCCCCTCACCATTTTGCACTTCAGTACTGTAGCATGGTGGTTAGGACAATAATCAAGACTCTGTCTGCAATGTATGAATCCCAGGTTTGATCCCTGGGTGAGGAAGATCCCTTCAGAAAGAAATGGCAACCCAGTATTCTTGGCTGGAAAATTCAATGGACAGAGGACCCTGCTGGGTTACAGTCGATGGGGCTGCAAAAAGTAGAAGAGGACTGAAGCAACTCAGCACACTTGCACTGCAGTCTTCTCAATTTGTGTAGCCCCTCATTGAAATCTCCTCCTTATTTCAAACAAGCTTCTCTACGTTCTTCTTGGGTCATTGTTTCTACTCTAGATTTCTCCTAAACATGGTACCTCACTTACAACAGTCCACTACTGAGGCTGAAATTTCTCTTCCATACCTGACTCCTAAGTGTTCAATTTTGATCAAGATAATGAAAAGACATGCTATTCTAATATTATCTTGCTACATCAC
>NW_024079710.1:0-1093 GCF_014754425.2 Oryx dammah
CCCCCTCCACCACGCTGCGCGTGGTCCCCCTCCCCCATTCGCATGGGGGAGGACGGGAAGGAGCGTCGCCCTCCGGCTCGGCCACCGCGCTCTTGCCGATCGACAGCAGGCGGCAGAGGCGGCCATAGGCGGTGCGGTCGCGCGGATAGACGATCAGTTCGCTTCCATCGCGAAACGCCAGCCGGCAGCCGACCAGCAGCTTCATCCCCCGCGTCTTGGCCTCGGCGTGGGCGCGGACGACGCCGGCCAGGGTGTTGCGGTCGGCGATCCCGAAGGCGGCGTGGCCCAGGGCCTTGGCCTGCATGACCAGTTCGGCCGGGTGCGAACCGCCCTCCAGGAAACTGAAGTTCGAGCGGGCGTCCAGCTCGGCGTAGGCCAGGGTCATGCGAACACCCCGTGCAGCCACCAGGTCGGCTCGCGCGGCGGCTCGCCCTCGGCCGGCGGCGCGTCCTCGCGGCCGTAGAGCCCTTCGCGGAACAGCCAGTAGCGGCGGCCGTCCTGGTCCTCGACGCGGTAATAGTCGCGGGTGCGCGGGGCGCGTTCGGGCCGCGCGGCCGGCCGCCACCACTCGGCCGACAGCCGTTCGGGCCCCTCGGCCCGGGCCACCTTGCGGGCGACCCGCCGCCAGACGAACTGGGCCGGCAAGCCGTCTGGCAGCTCGGCCATGGTCTGGACCGGCTCGGGCGGGTCGAACAGCATCAGGGGCCGCGCCGGGTCGTCGTCCGCGACCGAGACCGCCGCCGCCTCGGGCGAGGCCCTGATCCAGCGTTCGCTGCGTTCGGGCGTCCAGCTCTCGGCCAGGACCGGCTGGCGCACCGCGTCCTCGCCGAGCTTGGCCTGCAGGCGGTCGATCAGGGCGGCCAGGGCGTCGGCGGCGACGACGGCGCGTTCGCCGGTCATCTCGCCCTGCCGCGCGGCCAGCGGCTCGGCGCGGTCGGCGCTGAGCATCAAGGCGTCGGCCCCGAAGCCGAGATCGAGATGCTCCAGCCCCTTCTCGCGCAGCAGCCGCGTCAGGTGGGCCGGCCGGGCGGCCGGGGCGGAAAGGCCCGCCGACAGGCCGACGGCGCGACCGTCGACGCGGAAGGCGGTCAGG
>NW_024079713.1:0-1093 GCF_014754425.2 Oryx dammah
ACATTGGGAGTGGTGGCACGACCCCTGGAGTTCCTCTCGACTTTCCTTTGAAGAGCGACTTCTCCGAGATGCGACAGGAAACCCTGGAATCCTTTCCCGACGAATCAGGGAAAGGAACCCTAATCTCGAGCCATCAGGAGGAAACGGGGCTCCTCTTGATGTGGGCGGGACCCTCGGTGTTCCTCACGAGTGGACGCAGGTATGTTGGGGAACTTCTTGAGTTGCAGCCAGGATGTGAAGGACCCTTTCGAAGTTCAAGAGGAAGGTGTGATTTGCCTCGAGACGCCTCAGAGGAAAAGGGCCTCATCTCGCCTGAAGTGGAAAACATCCTGGATTTTCTCAAGTTGCATCGGGACCTTCTCGAGTTACGATGGGGACCTCTGGGACCCTCCCTTGTGGCCTCAGGAAAGGACAGTCTCCATGCGAGTAGCAAGGGGCCTGTCGCGATTCCTCTGCATTCGGTGCCGGGGCCTAAGACCTCGTGTGGAGTCTATGACGGAACCTGTGGATTCCTCTCCAGTGCTGACATGGATCTTGGGGTACTTCTGGAGGCTCCACCCGGGAGTCAGTCCTCGTCTCGAGTGGGGACATGCACGTCCGGTTTCCTAACGACCTGGAGCATCCATGGCAGGCTTCCCGTCGCCTTGATACAGGGATCTGTGGCATTCGTTGGAGGCTTTCACAGGAGGATTTCGACAAGGCTATCACATGTGCCACTGTGGTGTGAGTAGGTCCTCGGCATGCATGTCGGGGAAGTGCAGGGAAATCAGCTTCTTCTGTAGTGGACTGAGACATTTTGTGCACATTAGGAATGGTGGCACGACCCCTGAATTTCCTATCGACTTTCCTGTGGAGACGGTCTCCTCGGAAATGCCACAGGAAAGCCGGGAATCCTTTCCCGACGAAGGAGGGAAAGGAACCCTCATCTCGAGCTATGAGGAGGAAACGGGGCTCGTCTTGATGTGGGCAGGACCCTCAGTATTCCTCTCGAGTGTAGGTTGGTATGTCGGGGAACTTCTTGAGGTGCAGCAAGGGTGTGAAGGACCCTTACGAAGTTCAAAAGGGAAGGTGTGATTGGCCTCGAGACGCCTCA
>NW_024079714.1:0-1093 GCF_014754425.2 Oryx dammah
TTCCTCTCCACTGCTGACATGGTTCTTGGGGTAATTCCGGAGGCAAACACAGGGGAGTCTCTCCTAGTCTCGATTGGGGACATCCATGTCCGCATTCCTCACGAGCTGGAGCAGCCGCGGCAAGCTTCCCGTCTCCTTGATACATGGATCTCCGGCATTCCATGGAGGCTTTCCCACGAGGATTTCCCACAGGGCTGTCACACGTGCCACCGTGGTGTGAGTCGATCCTCGGTGTGCAAGTCTACGCAGTGCAGAGAAATCAGGTTCTTCTGCAGTGTACTGAGACATTTTGTGCACATTGGGAATGGTGGTACCACCGCTGGAGTTCCTCTCGAATTTCCTGTGAAGAGCGCCTCCTCTGAGATGCGCCAGGAAAGCCAGGAATCCTTTCCCGATGAAGCAGGGTATGGAACCCTCATCTAGAGCTGTAAGTGGAAAGGGGGCTCCTCTTGATGTGGGCGGGACCCTCGGGGTTCCTCTCGAGGGGAGGCGGGTATGTAGGGGAACTTCTTGAGTTGTAGCAATGGTGTGAAGGACCAATTCGAAGATAAAGAGCGAAGGTGTGATTTGCCTCGAGACGCTCAGTGGAAACGGGCTTCATTTCACCTGGAGGGGAGAACCTCGTTGAATTCTCGAGTTGTGGCGGGACCTTCTCGTTTTACGACGTTGACCTCTGGGACCCTCCCTTGTGGCCGCTGGAAAGGCCAGTCTCCATGCTCGTTGAGAGCGGCCTGTCGGGAATCCTCAGCAGTCGGTACAGAGGCCTAAGTCCTCGTGTGGAGTCTATGACGGAACCTGAGGATTACTCTCCAGTGTTGACATGGGTCTTGGTGTACTTCTGGAGGCACCACAGGGGAGTCTGTCCTAGTCTCGTGTGGAGATATGCACGTCCGCATTCCTCACGTGCTGGAGCAGCCAGGGCAGGCTTCCCGTCCCCTTGATACAGGGATCTGCAGCATTCCATGGAGGCTTTCCCACGAGGGTTTCCCACAGGGCTGTCACACGTGCCACTGTGGTGTGAGTCGATTCTCGGTGTGCAAGTCTAAGCAGTGCAGGTAAATCAGGTTCTTCTGCAGTGGACTGAGACATTTTG
>NW_024079715.1:0-1093 GCF_014754425.2 Oryx dammah
CTCGGCCACAGTCACATTCTCCCGCCCTCATCACCGCCACACTTTCCAGAACTTCCCCGTCTTCCCAAACTGAGACTCCGCCCCGTGAGACAGTGACTCCCCATCCTTCCTCCTGCAGCCCCCGCTGCTTTACAACCACCATTCGATTTTCTGTCTCTGGGTTTGACCACTCAGTGTACTTCAAATAAATGGAGTCACACAATTTAGCCATCCTGTGTCCGACTTTTTACACTTAGCCAAGGTCCTTACGGCTCTTCCACGCTGTTGTGTTGCAAGATCTCTTTCCTTCTCAAATCTGGAGGTGCGCCAGCGTGCCCGCGCATCACAGAGTTTATCCCGCGGCAGACGTCCGGCCCCTGTGAGTGATGCTGCTGCCTCCGCGTGTGCAGACAGCCGCCAGGTCTCTGCCCCCGGCCCCGGGGCACCCCCAGAAGCAGAATGGCTGACTCTGGGGCTCAGTTTCTGAGGCGCCTCCATGCCGTTTTCGACAGCAGCTACACTATTTTTCATCCCCACCAATTCTCTGCTTTCTTGGCAGTTACTATTTTCTGCTTGTTTGGTAGGAGCCATCTTACCAGGAGTCTAGAGATCTCTCACTGTAGTTTTGATTGGGATTTCCCTAAATCAACTCAAGTCCTTTGCCAATTTTTAAATCAGTTTATTTGGTTTTATCGCTGTTGCTGAGAAATTCTTTATATTCTGGACACTAACCGCTCATTAGATATATGATTCAGAAACATCTCCCCCTATTGTGAGAACTGGGTTTTTTTATGCTCCATTGATAGTGTTTTGATGCAAAAAAGCTTTCAGTTTTTATGAAGTTTATCTATTTTCTTTTCCTGTCTCTATTTTTGGTGCCATATCCAAGAAATCATTGCCAAATCCAATATCATAAAGATTTGTCCTTCTGTTTTTTTTTAAGAGTTTTGTAATTTAGGCTGTTACATTAAGGTCTTTGATCCATCTTGAGTTAATTTTTACATACGGTGTAATGTAAGGGTCTTCCTTCATTTTTTTTGCACAAAAATATCCAATTTTCCTAACATAATTTGTTCAAAAGACTGCCCAGAAGCTCTTCATTTAAAAAAAAAAA
>NW_024079716.1:0-1093 GCF_014754425.2 Oryx dammah
GTCCTCCAGGTCTCCAAAGAACAGGAAGAAGTACATTTGTGTCAGGCGCCAGCATAGGGGATGGACAAGTCTTGGCTCTGCATGTTCTGCAGCAACTTGGGCATTGTGACAGAGGAGAAGCAGAGGTCAGAGAAAGACAGGTTACTGAGAAACAAATACATGGGTGTGTGGAGATGGGGGTTCAGGCAAATGAGGATGAGGATGAGAAGGTTCCCCAGGATGGTGGTAATGTACATGGCCAGGAACAGGACGTAGAACAGGTTCTGATGCTCTGACTTGATGGGCAGTCCCAGCAGGAGGAACTCTGAGACAGTAGTTTGATTCCTTCCCGTCATGATCTGTCTCCAGTATCTTTAGGAAGAAATAATAGAGTCACAAAAACCTGAATTTCAGAATGAACTTATTTCTATGATAAACTGGTTCTTAGGTGCTTTGCAAAACTATTTTATATTTTTCTTATCACAATAATTACAATCTTTACAGGACCCCAATTCTCTATAATCAGAATCTCTATCATTGGAAATGACTTATTTTCTTCATTTCTCTTTAACACAAAACAATATTTCAACTTTCCTAAAACATTCTTATCCCTTGGCTTCTGAGAGACATAATACATTGGTTTTTCCCATACGGGCCTGGTCAGACATCCTCAGTACTCTACTGGCTTCTGTTTTGTCTCTATCTTGAACTTGATTGATGTTCCAAGGTTTTTTCCTAAACACTGTTCTCTTATAATTGTATATACCAGAAAAGGGCCTCCCTGTGGTGCTAATGGTCAAGAACCTGCCTCCCAATGCAGAGACAGTGCAGCCTCGCAGGTTACACTCCATGGGGTTGCAGATTTGGACATGATTGAAGCGACTTAGCACACAAGCACCAAGAGAAACTCATTACTTCAATGGCTTGATTACCATTTAGACTTCAGTTGTAGATGTCTCTCTAAACCATTAAAGAATATACTCAATTGCCTGAGTAATATCTCTCCTTGGATAGTACATCTACATCTTCAGTTAAACAGATTCCAAAGGAAACACGAGATCTCCCTTTGTGCCTCTCCCAATTCCCTCCTCCTCTAAACTTCCATATCCCAGAA
>NW_024079717.1:0-1093 GCF_014754425.2 Oryx dammah
GCCCAGGGCCCGGTGAATGCGCAGCCCTTGGGGGCCGAGGCAGGGGTGGCTGCATCTGCCTCGGCCTCCTCCCCCACAGTGTCGTCCTTAGGCACTGGGGAGTCCTTGCCCCAGGAAGCGCTGAATGAGATGATAGCTAGCCTAATGCAGTTCCTGCTCCTCAAGTGTCGAGCCAAGGAGCCGACCTCCCAGGCGGAAATGCTGAATAGGGTCCTCAGGGATAACCAGGAGTACTTCCCGGTGGTCTTCAGCCAAGCCTCGCAGTGCCTGCAGCTGGTCTTTGGCGTGGAAGTGAAGGAGGTGGACCCCAGGGAGCACATCTACATCATGGTCCCCATCCTGGGCCTCACCTGCAACGCAATGCTGAGCAGTGGGCAGAGCATCCCCAAGGCCGGCCTCCTGGTGCTGGTCCTCATCCTGATCATGCGGAATGGATACCGTGCCCCTGAGGAGAAGGTCTGGGGAGCACTCAGCAGATTGGGTGTGTGTGCCGGGAGTGTGCACTGCATCTTTGGGGAGCCCAGGACACTTCTGACCCACGTGTGGGTGCACGAGGGGTACCTGGAGTACCGGCAGGTGCCTTACAGCCACCCTGCTTGCTATGAGTTCCTGTGGGGTCCCCGGGCTTATGCGGAGACCAGCAAGCGGGAAATCATGGCATTTCTGCTCAGGGTCAAACAAAGGGCTTTGAGGGCCTTCCCACTGCAGTCTGCAGAGGCTGCGAGGGAGGATGATGAGGCAGACTGAGCCAGAGCAGCATCCAGGTGACCCTTCGCTCTGAGATTGAAGAGGGAGCGGTCAGCCTTCTCAGAAGTGAGGGCCTGGGGCAGTTTGGGGAACCAGTGTGTAGCTTCATTGCATTTGTTTTCTGTATGATGACATGGAGAGTCACCAGTTATCCTTAGAAAATTTTCAAACTTTGATTGTTTTCATAGAATGCTAAATAAACTTCAGTGTCGTAGCTTCGTGAATGATGCTGGTCACAGTGCATTTGCGCTTACCCAGTTTGTGAGCAAGAGTTTTGCTGTTTTGTAAAAGATTGGAAACTCTTCCATTGTATTTTGTGGTCCTGAACAGGATGCAGTGGAATTGG
>NW_024079718.1:0-1093 GCF_014754425.2 Oryx dammah
CCAATTCCACTGCATCCTGTTCAGGACCACAAAATACAATGGAAGAGTTTCCAATCTTTTACAAAACAGCAAAACTCTTGCTCACAAACTGGGTAAGCGCAAATGCACTGTGACCAGCATCATTCACGAAGCTACGACACTGAAGTTTATTTAGCATTCTATGAAAACAATCAAAGTTTGAAAATTTTCTAAGGATAACTGGTGACTCTCCATGTCATCATACAGAAAACAAATGCAATGAAGCTACACACTGGTTCCCCAAACTGCCCCAGGCCCTCACTTCTGAGAAGGCTGACCGCTCCCTCTTCAATCTCAGAGCGAAGGGTCACCTGGATGCTGCTCTGGCTCAGTCTGCCTCATCATCCTCCCTCGCAGCCTCTGCAGACTGCAGTGGGAAGGCCCTCAAAGCCCTTTGTTTGACCCTGAGCAGAAATGCCATGATTTCCCGCTTGCTGGTCTCCGCATAAGCCCGGGGACCCCACAGGAACTCATAGCAAGCAGGGTGGCTGTAAGGCACCTGCCGGTACTCCAGGTACCCCTCGTGCACCCACACGTGGGTCAGAAGTGTCCTGGGCTCCCCAAAGATGCAGTGCACACTCCCGGCACACACACCCAATCTGCTGAGTGCTCCCCAGACCTTCTCCTCAGGGGCACGGTATCCATTCCGCATGATCAGGATGAGGACCAGCACCAGGAGGCCGGCCTTGGGGATGCTCTGCCCACTGCTCAGCATTGCGTTGCAGGTGAGGCCCAGGATGGGGACCATGATGTAGATGTGCTCCCTGGGGTCCACCTCCTTCACTTCCACGCCAAAGACCAGCTGCAGGCACTGCGAGGCTTGGCTGAAGACCACCGGGAAGTACTCCTGGTTATCCCTGAGGACCCTATTCAGCATTTCCGCCTGGGAGGTCGGCTCCTTGGCTCGACACTTGAGGAGCAGGAACTGCATTAGGCTAGCTATCATCTCATTCAGCGCTTCCTGGGGCAAGGACTCCCCAGTGCCTAAGGACGACACTGTGGGGGAGGAGGCCGAGGCAGATGCAGCCACCCCTGCCTCGGCCCCCAAGGGCTGCGCATTCACCGGGCCCTGGGC
>NW_024079719.1:0-1093 GCF_014754425.2 Oryx dammah
GAGCCCCCCAAAATAAAGTCTGACACTGTTTCCACTGTTTCCCCATCTATTTCCCATGAAGTGATGGGACCAGATGCCATGATCTTCATTTTCTGAATGTTGAACTTTAAGCCAACTTTTTCTCTCCTCTTTCACTTTCATCAAGAGGCTTTTGAGTTCCTCTTCACCTTCTGCCATAAGGATGGTCTCATGTGCATATCTGAGGTTATTGATATTTCTCCCGGCAATCTTAATTCCAGCTTGTGCTTCTTCCAGCCCAGCGTTTCTCATGATGTACTCTGCATATAAGTTAAATAAGCAGGGTGACAAAATACAGGCTTGACATACTCCTTTTCCTATTTGGAACCAGTTAGAACTTGTTATTTTCCACCATGAGCTTGACAGCTTCCCAACACTGAAAACTTTCTTGATGAGATCTATGGTGACATGAACAAATATGGTTTTCTGATATTGTATAATGAAGCATATCAACATTTGGAAGATCTGTATAACTATTATCAAAGAACCAATATTTTCTAAATGACCAATGCATGATGTTATAAAATCATGCCTGGGTAAAACAGCCATTCCAAGTACAAGATAGAGTAACAGATCCTTTTACATTGTAGTAAAATATAGATAACATAAAATTTGCCATTTCAGCCATTTTTAGGTGTACAGTTCAGTGGCATTAAGTACATTCATATTGTTGTGTGACTATCACCACTGTTCATCCTTCAGAACTTTTTTACCATACTAAACTAAAATTCTTTACCCATTAAATGGGGTAGTGATACCCCATTCTACCATCCCTCCAGTTCTTGGCAAGTAGTGTTCTACTTTCTCTCTATGAATTCTGTGTTCCTTATAATGGATTTTAATGTGACAGTGTAAAAAGTTCATTGATGTAGTTTTAGATTCCACATTGTAACCAATCCTTAAGAAGCTTTCCCTCATCAGATTTTGGTGTAGTTTAAGAAAATCTAAAGTTAGCTGAAAAGTCTATTCAAATATTCCTCCTTTTACAATTACACATCTCTGTAAGGCTAGGTCACTTCATGGGAAATAGATGGGGAAACTGTGGAAACAGTGTCAGACTTTATTTTGGGGGGCT
>NW_024079720.1:0-1093 GCF_014754425.2 Oryx dammah
AGCCCCCCAAAATAAAGTCTGACACTGTTTCCACAGTTTCCCCATCTATTTCCCATGAAGTGACCTAGCCTTACAGAGATGTGTAATTGTAAAAGGAGGAATATTTGAATAGACTTTTCAGCTAACTTTAGATTTTCTTAAACTACACCAAAATCTGATGAGGGAAAGCTTCTTAAGGATTGGTTACAATGTGGAATCTAAAACTACATCAATGAACTTTTTACACTGTCACATTAAAATCCATTATAAGGAACACAGAATTCATAGAGAGAAAGTAGAACACTACTTGCCAAGAACTGGAGGGATGGTAGAATGGGGTATCACTACCCCATTTAATGGGTAAAGAATTTTAGTTTAGTATGGTAAAAAAGTTCTGAAGGATGAACAGTGGTGATAGTCACACAACAATATGAATGTACTTAATGCCACTGAACTGTACACCTAAAAATGGCTGAAATGGCAAATTTTATGTTATCTATATTTTACTACAATGTAAAAGGATCTGTTACTCTATCTTGTACTTGGAATGGCTGTTTTACCCAGGCATGATTTTATAACATCATGCATTGGTCATTTAGAAAATATTGGTTCTTTGATAATAGTTATACAGATCTTCCAAATGTTGATATGCTTCATTATACAATATCAGAAAACCATATTTGTTCATGTCACCATAGATCTCATCAAGAAAGTTTTCAGTGTTGGGAAGCTGTCAAGCTCATGGTGGAAAATAACAAGTTCTAACTGGTTCCAAATAGGAAAAGGAGTATGTCAAGGCTGTATTTTGTCACCCTGCTTATTTAACTTATATGCAGAGTACATCATGAGAAACGCTGGGCTGGAAGAAGCACAAGCTGGAATTAAGATTGCCGGGAGAAATATCAATAACCTCAGATATGCACATGAGACCATCCTTATGGCAGAAGGTGAAGAGGAACTCAAAAGCCTCTTGATGAAAGTGAAAGAGGAGAGAAAAAGTTGGCTTAAAGTTCAACATTCAGAAAATGAAGATCATGGCATCTGGTCCCATCACTTCATGGGAAATAGATGGGGAAACAGTGGAAACAGTGTCAGACTTTATTTTGGGGGGCTC
>NW_024079721.1:0-1092 GCF_014754425.2 Oryx dammah
AGTCCACTCCAGAAGAACCTGATTTCCCTGCCCTTCCTCGACATGCATCCCGAGGATCGACTCACACCACAGTGGCACGTGTGACAGCCCTGTCGCAAAGCCTCGTGGGAAAGCCTCCAAAGAATGCCACAGATCCCTGTATCAAGGAGCCGGGAAGACGGCACGGCTGCTCCAGCTCGTGAGGAAAGCGGACGTGCATGTCCCCACTCGAGACGAGGACTGACTCCCCTGTGGAGCCTGCAGAAGAACCCTAAGTTCCATGTCAGCACTGGAGAGGAATCCTCAGGTTCCGTCATAGACTCCACACGAGGTCTTAGGCCCCGGCACCGGCTGAAGAGGAATCCCGACAGGCAACACGCAACTCGCATGGAGACTGGCCTGTACTGAGGCCACAAGGGAGGTTCCCAGAGGTCCCCGTCGTAACTCGAGAAGGTCCCGCCGAAACTCGTGAAAATCCAGGAGGTTCTCCCCTCCAGCGAGATGAGGCCTTTTTCCGCTGAGGCGTCTCGAGGCAAATCACCCCTTCCCTGTTGAACTTAGAAAGGGTCCTTCACACCCTTGCTGCAACTCAAGAAGTTCCCCGACATACCCGCCTCCACTCGAGAGGAACACCGAGGGTCCCGCCCACATCAAGAGGAGCCCCATTTCCTCCTCAAAGCTCGAGATGAGGGTTCCTTTCCCTGCTTCGTCGGGAAAGGATTCCCGGCTTTGCTGTCACATCTCTGAGGCGGCGCTCTCCACAGGAAAGTCGAGAGGAACTCCAGGGGTCGTGCCATCATACACAATGTGCACAAAATGTCTCACTCCACTCCAGGAGAACCAGATTTCCCTGCACTTCCTCGACATGCACGCCGAGGATCGACTCACACCACAGTGGCAAGTGTGACAGCCCTGTCGGAAAGCCTCATGAGAAAGCCTCCAAAGAATGCCACAGATCCCTGTATCAAGGAGCCGGGAAGCCGGCACGGCTGCTCCAGCTAGTGAGGAAAGCGGACGTGCATGTCCCCACTCGAGACGAGGACTGACTCCCCTGTGGAGCCCCCAAAAGGACCCCAAGATCCAAGTCAGCACTGGAGAGGAATCCTCAGGTTC
>NW_024079722.1:0-1092 GCF_014754425.2 Oryx dammah
TTATTTAACTTATATGCAGAGTACATCATGAGAAACGCTGGGCTGGATGAAGCACAAGCTGGAATCAAGATTGCCAGGAGAAATATCAATCACCTCAGATATGCAGATGACACCACCCTTCTGGCAGAAAGTGAAGAGGAACTAAAGAGTCCCTTGAAGAAAGTGAAAGAGGAGAGTGAAAAAGCTGACTTAAAACTCAACATTCAGAAAACTAAGATCATGGTATCTGGTCCCATCACTTCATGGCAAATGGATGGGGAACCAGTGGAAACAGTGACAGACTTTATTTTGGGGGGCTCCAAACTCACTGCAGATGGTGACTGCAGCCATGAAATTAAAAGACGCTTGCTCCTGGGGAGAAAAATTAGGACCAACCTAGACAGCATGTTAAAAAGCAGAGACATTACTCTGCCAACGCAGGTCCATCTAGTCAAGGCTATGGTTTTCCCAGTAGTCATGTATGGATGTGAGAGTTGGATTGTAAAGAAAGCTGAGCACTGAAGAATCGATGCTTTTGAACTGCGGTGTTGGAGAAGACTCTTGAGAGCCCCTTAGACTGCAAGGAGATCCAACCAGTCCATCCTAAAGGAAATCAGTCCTGAATATTCATTGGAAGGAGACAGATGCTGAAACTGAAACTCCAATACTTTGGCCACCTGATGCGAAGAACTGACTCATTTGAAAAGACCCTGATGCTGGGAAAGATTGAAGGCAGGAGGAGAAGGGGATGACAGCGGAGGAGATGGTTGGATGGCATCACTGACTCAATGGACATAGGTTTGAGGAAACTCCGGGAGTTGGGGATGGACAGGGAGGTCTGGCATGCTGCAGTCCAAAGGCTCTCAAAGAGCCGGACACGACTGAACGACTGAACTGAACTGAGAGTTGGAACTGTCTAAGATGGTTAAGGTCTGTGTCCTCAGGTGTGACATATTTGAGCTGTTTGGGGTTGCTCTCCAGGATGAGTGCTCTCTAATCGGTTCAAGGATCTCTGTCCCAGGCATGAAGTCTCTGAACTATGTGGGAGGGTTTTGTCCAGAGGGTTGGTCTCTGAGCTGTTCATGGATCTGCATATGAGAGTAGTCTTCAGAG
>NW_024079723.1:0-1092 GCF_014754425.2 Oryx dammah
GCTTCCCTGTCCTTCACCCTCTCCCGGAGTTTGTTCAAACTCATGTCAATTGAGCAGGTGGTGCCATCCATCCGTCTCATCCTCTGTCACCCCTTCTCCTCCTGTCCTCAGTAGTAACTCTATAGGAGTGATTATTCCCATTCAAAAGAAAAACGGGTGCTCAAGTATACTCAAGTAACCAGCCACCATCATGAAATCAATTATGTTGCCATGTTGCCTTCAATCACAAGATGTGTCTAATTCTACAGGGTTGCTTTTGCCATAATATAAAAGCACTGATCATTTAGTGGATTTGAGGGCCGCTCATACATGCACACACGACACCCATGGTGCGTCACCGGAAGGGGAAAGGCCACAGGGGTCCCGTTGTGTGTGCTTGGGGGGTGTGTTCCCTTGAATCTATAACAGCGTGTTAATTTCTGCGACAGCATTATCTGAAAAACATGGAGAAAACATTTTTCACACCCAAACATAAGACTAGCCTTTAAAGTCGTCCTCTTAGAGAAAATATCCTGCATGGATAAAGCTGAGAAATGTCAACGTGGTTGGAACCATTAATCAAATGAATAGGATTCGTAAGGGAACCACAAGTTACAAGTAAAAAAATATGTATATCTCCCTCGACTTTGTCAGAGAAGGCAATGGAAACCCACTCCGGTACTCTTGCCTGGAAAATCCCATGGATGGAGGAGGCTGGTAGGCTGCAGTCCATGGGGTCGCTGAGAGTCGGGCACGACTGAGCAACTTCACTTTCACTTTTCACTTTCCTGCATTGGAGAAGGAAATGGCAACCCACTCCAATGTTCTTGTCTGAAGAATCCCAGAGACAGAGGAGCCTAGTGGGCTGCCGTCTATGAGGTCGCACAGAGTCAGACACGACTGAAGCGACTTAGCAGCAGGAACCGCACCTCAACTTTTAAGTAATAGCTTCTACTTTACAGGTGAGAAAGAGTGCAATGCTAGATCACTTGCTTAGACATTTGTTTCCCGAGAGAAACCATCTAAATGATGGATAAGAAAAGAAGGAAATTCATTTTTCTTTAACTCAAAACAAAGCAAAAGACCCTTGGTAAGCTCCTGGAGTTTAGGAAA
>NW_024079724.1:0-1092 GCF_014754425.2 Oryx dammah
TTCAGTTCAGTCGCTCAGTTGTGCCCGACTCTGTGACCCCATGAATCACAGCACGCCAGGTCTCCCTGTTCATCACCATCTCCCAGAGTTCACTCAGACTCACATCCATCGAGTCAGTGATGCCATCCAGCCATCTCATCCTCTGTCGTCCCCTTCTCCTCCTGCCCCCAATCCCTCCCAGCATCACACTCTTTTCCAGTGAGTCAACTCTTCGCATGAGGTGGCCAAAGTACTGGAGCTTCAGATTTAGCATCATTCCTTCCAAAGAAATCCCAGGGCTGATCTCATTCAGAATGGACTGGTTGGATCTCCTTGCAGTCCAAGGGACTCTCAACAGTCTTCTCCAACACCACAGTTGAAAAGCATCAATTCTTCAGTACTCAGCCTTCTTCACAGTCCAACTCTCACATCCATACACGAACACAGGAAAAATCATAGCCTTGACTAGACGGACCTTAGTTGGCAAATTAATGTCTCTGCTTTTGAATATGCTATCTATGTTGGTCATAATTTTTCTCCCAAGGACTAAGTATTTTTAAATTTCATGGCTGCAGTGACCATCTGCAGTGATTTTGGAGCCCCCCAAAATAAAGCCTGACACTGTTTCCACTGTTTCCCCATCTATTTCCCATGAAGTGATGGGACCGGATGCCATGATCTTAGTTTACTGAGTGTTGAGCTTTAAGCCAACTTTTTCACTCTCCACTTTCACTTTCAAGAGGCTTTTTAATTCGTCTTCACTTTCTGCCATTAAGGTCGTGTCATCTGCATATCTGAGGTTATTGATATTTCTCCCAGTAATCTTGATTCCAGCTTGTATTTCTTCCAGTCCAGCATTTCTCATGATATACTCTGCATATAAGTTAAATAAGCAGGGTGACAATATACAGCCTTGACGTACTCCTTTTCCTTTTTGGAACCAGTCTGTTGTTCCATGTTCAGTTCTAACTGTTGCTTCCTGACCTGCATACAGATTTCTCAAGAGGCAGGTCAGGTGGTCTGGTATTCCCATCTCTTGAAGAATTTTCCACAGTTTCTTGTGATCCACACAGTCAAAGGCTTTGGCATAGTCAATAAAGCAGAAATAGATGT
>NW_024079725.1:0-1092 GCF_014754425.2 Oryx dammah
CCTGGAGTTCCTCTCGACTTTCCTTTGGAGAGCGCCGCCTTCGAGATGCGACAGCAAAGCCGGGAATCCTTTCCCGACGAAGCTGGGAAAGGAACCATCATCTCGAACTTTAAAGAGGAAACGGGGCTCCTCTTGATGTGGATGGGACCCTCGGTGTTCCTCTGAAGTGGAGGCGGGTATGTCGGGGAACTTCTTGAGTTGCAGCAAGGATGTGAAGGACCCTTTCGAAGTTCAAGAGGGAAGGAGTGATTTGCCTCGAGACGCCTCCGCGGAAAAGGACCTCATCTCGCCTGGAGAGGACAACCTCCTGGATTTTCTCGAGTTGCGGCGGGACCTTCTCGAGTTACGACGGGGACCTCTGGGAACCTCCCTTGTAGCCTCAGGACAGGCCAGTCTCCATGCGAGTTGCGAGGGGCCTGTCGAGATTCCTCTTCAGTCGGTGGCGGGGAATAAGACCTCGAGTGGAGTCTATGACGGAACCTGAAGATTCCTCTCCAGTGCTGACATTCATCTTGGGGTCCTTCTAAGGGCTCCACAGGGGAGTCAGTCCTCGTCTCGAGTGGGGACATGCATGTCCGCTTTTCTCACGAGCTGGAGCAGCCGTGGCAGGCTTCCCGGCGCCTTGATACAGGGATCTGTGGCATTCTTTGGAGGCTTTCCCACGAGGCTTTGCGACAGGACTGTCACACGTGCCACTGTGGTGTGGGTCGATCCTCGGCGTGCATGGCGAGGAAGTGCAGGGAAATCAGGTTCTTCTGGAGTGGACTGAGACATTTTGTGCCCATTGGGAATGGTGGCACGACACCTGGAGTTCCTCTCGACTTTCCTATTGAGAGCACCGCCTCAGAGATGCGACAGCAAAGCCGGGAATCTTTTCCCGACGAAGCAGGGAAAGGAACCCTCATCTCGAAATTTGAGGAGGGAAACGGGGCTCCTCTTGATGTGGGCGGGACCCACGGTGTTCCTCACGAGTGGAGGCGGGTATGTCGGGGAACTTCTTGAGTTGCAGCAAGGGTGGGAAGGAACCTTTCGAAGTTCAAGAGGGAAGGGGTGATGTGCCTCGAGACGCCTCAGCGGAAAAGGGCCTCATCT
>NW_024079726.1:0-1092 GCF_014754425.2 Oryx dammah
TCTATGACGGAACCTGAGGATTCCTTTCCAGTGCTGATATGGAACTTTGGGTACTTCTGGAAGCTCCATGGGAGGTCAGTCCTCGTCTCGAGTGGGGACATGCAAGCCCGATTTTCTCCCGAAGTGGAACGTCCGTGGCAGGCTTCCCGACGCCTTGATACAGGGATCAGTGGCATTCCATGGTTTTCCCACAGGGCTGTCACACGTGCAACTGTGTTGCGAGTTGATCCTCGCTGTCCATGTGGAGTAAGTGCAGGGAAATCAAGTTCTTCTGGAGTGGGTCTAGACATTTTGTGAACATTGGGAATGGTGGCACGACGCCTGGAGTTCCTCTCGACTATCCAGTGGAGAGCGCCTCCTCCGAGATGCGACAGGAAACCCGGGAATCCTTTCCCGATGAAGCAGGGAAAGGAACCCTCATCTCGAGGTATGACGAGGAAACGGGGCTCCTCTTGATATCGGCGGGACCCTCGGTGTTCCTCTCGAGTGGAGGCGGGTATGTCTGGCAACTTCTTGAGTTGCAGCAAAGGTGTGAATGACCCTTTCGAAGTTCAAGAGGGAAGGTGTGATTTGCGTGGAGTCATCTCAGCGAATAGGGCCTCATCTCGCCTGGAGGGGAGAACCTCCTGGATTTTCTCGAGTTGCGGCGGGACCTTCTCGAGTTACGACGGGGCCCTCTGGGACTCTCCCTTGTGGCCTCAGGAAAGGCCAGTGTCCATGCGAGTTGCCAGGGGCGTGTCGGGATTCCTGTGCAGTCAGTGCCGGAGCATAGACCTCGTGTGGAGTCTATGACGGAACCTGAGGATTCCTCTCCAGGATTGACATGGATCTTGGGGTATTTCTGGAGGCTCCACACGGGAGTCCGTCCTCGTCTCGAGTGGGGACATGCACGTCTCCTTTCCTCACGAGCTGGAGCAGCCCTGGTAGGCTTCCCGTCGCCTAGATACAGGGATCTCTGCATTCTTTGGAGGCTTTCCCACGAGGCTTTCCGACAGAGCTGTGACACGTGCCACTGTGGTGGGAGTCAGTCCTCGGCGTGCATGTGGAGGAAGTGCAGGGAAATCAGGTTCTTCTGGTGTGGACTGAGACATT
>NW_024079727.1:0-1092 GCF_014754425.2 Oryx dammah
CGCTTCCACTCGAGAGGAACACCGAGGGTCCCGCCCACATGAAGAGGAGCCCCGTTTCCTCCTCATAGCTCGAGATGAGGGTTCCTTTCCCTGCTTTGTCGGGAAAGGATTCCCGGATTTCCTGTCGCATCTAGGAGGAGGCACCCTCCACAGGAAAGACGAGAGGAACTCCAGGGGTCGTGCCACCATTCCCAATGTGCACAAAATGTCTCAGTCCACACCAGAAGAACCTGATTTCCCTGCACTTCCTCGACATGCACGCCGAGGATCGACTCACACCACAGTGGCACGTGTGACAGCCCTGTCGGAAAGCCTCTCGGGAAAGCCTCCAAAGAATGCCACAGATCCCTGTTTGAAGGCGCTGGGAAGCCTGCCACGGCTGCTCCATCTCGTGAGGAAAGCGGACGTGCATGTCCCCACTCGAGACGAGGACTGACCCCCCTGTGGAGCCTCCAGTGGTGCCCCAAGATCCATGTCAGCACTTTAGAGGAATCCTCAGGTTCCGGTCTCGATCCACGCGAGGTCTTAGGCCCCGAAACTTACTAGAGAGGAATCCCGAAAGGTCCCACGCAACTCGCATTGAGACTGGCCTTACCTGAGGCCAAGAGAGAGGGTCCCAGAGGTCCCCATCGTAACTCGAGAAGGTCCCGCCGCAACTCGGGAATATCCAGGAGGTTCTCCCCTCCAGGCGAGATGAGGCCCTTTTACGCTGAGGCGTCTCCAGACAAATCACCCCTTCCCTCTTGAACTTCAAAATGGTCTTTACACCCCTGCTGCAACTCCAGAAGTTCCCTGACATACCCGCCTCCACTCGAGAGGAACACCTAGGGTCCCGCCCACATCAAGAGGAGCCCCGTTTTCTCCTCATAGCTCGAGATGAGGGTTCCTTTCCCTGCTTCGTCGGGAAAGGACTCCCGATTTTCCTGTGACATCTCGGAGGAGGCGCTCTCCACAGGAAAGTCGAGAGGAACTCCAGGGGTCGAGCCACCATTCCCAATGTGCACAAAATGTCTCAGTCCACACCAGAAGAACCTGATTTCCCTAGACTTCCACGACATGCACGCCGAGGATCGATTCACACCACCGTGGAAC
>NW_024079729.1:0-1091 GCF_014754425.2 Oryx dammah
GCATCGAGCCCCATGCTTCTGCGTGCCGCTATCCTGTGACATGCTGTAGCCCATGGGGGCTCCACAGGGTGAAGGCACCCCGCGTCCTCGAGAGCCTCTGGACTCACTGTGAGTGTCAACTGCATCAGTGCACCTGCAGCCCCAGGGAGGCAACGTCCAGCTGTTCTCACAACTCCTTCCTTGGGGTCTCTCTACAGAGTGTGTGCATTTATTGAGGCTATTTCGAGAGATGGTTAAAAGAACATGCTGTCTCTAGAAGAACACTCTGAGATAGAAACAGTCACTTGATACCAGGTAGAAACACTGCTAGGCCTGCCCTGTGAGCTCAGGCAGGGGGTGCCCAGGACCCCAGTGCAGGGCTGCTGCCCAGGAGCATGTGGGGAGGGGGCCGTGGAGACTCAGAGAGTCTTCCCTTTTCACTGAAAACCATAACTGGCAGGACAAGGACTGGTGACGTTTAATATTGGGGTCTGCTGGGAATACACAGTTCAGCGAGCTCATGAGAAGCACATGTGTATATGCCTGTGAGTGTGAGTGTGAGTGTGTGTCAGTGTGCATGTGAGTGTGTGGGTGCATAAGTGTGTGCATGTTCATGTGTGTATATATGAGTGAGTGTGTGTGTGTGCATGTGAGTGTGTATATGTTAGTATGAGAGTGTGTATATGCAAGTATGAGTGTGTGAATGTGTGTAGTTGGGTGTGTGTGTGTGAGAGTGTGAAAGTGTGTGTGTGTATCTGTATGTCTGTGTGACAGGTGTGTGTGTGTGATAGGTGAGTATATTCCCTGTCAGAGGGGTGTGTATATTCCCTGTCAGAGGGGTGTGTTCACTGTCAGAGGGGTGTGTTCTCTGTTACAGGAATGTTTTCCATACAATGGATACTCTCTCAGAGGAGTGTGTTCCACATAGTAAACATTCTGTAAGCGAAATATCAGCACTGGGGGACAAGCGTCGGTGTGCTCTACAGACATGAGCCCCTGTGAGGTCTCCGTGTGGACCCGAGTCTTTGCCTCAGAGCCATGGCACCATCCCACGTGAAGTCCAGTTTCACCTCCATGCAGATGTGTTAAGACGTCTGCGGGTGGTTGAGCCT
>NW_024079730.1:0-507 GCF_014754425.2 Oryx dammah
CAGGACAGGCCAGTCTCCATGCGAGTTGCGAGGGGCCTGTCGGGATTCCTCTGCAGTCGGTGCCGGGGCCTAAGACCTCGTGTGGAGTCTATGACGGAACCTGAGGTTTCCTCTCCAGTGCTGACATGGATCTTGGGGTACTTCTAAGGGCTCCACAGGGAGTCAGTCCTCGTCTCGAGTGGGGACATGCACGTCCGCTCTCCTCACCAGCTGGAGGAGCCGTGGCAGGCTTTCCGGCGCCTTGATACAGGGATCTGTGGCATTCTTTAGAGGCTTTCCCACGAGGCTTTCAGACAGTGTTGTCACACGTGCCACTGTGGTGTAAGTCGATCCTCGGCGTGCATGTCGAGGAAGTGCAGGGAAATCAGGTTCTTCTGGAGTGGACTGAGACATTTTGTGCACATTGGGAATGGTGGCATGACCCCTGGAGTTCCTCTCGACTTTCCTGTGGGGAGCGCCACCTCCGATATGCGACAGCAAATCCGGGAATCCTTTCCCGACGAAGCA
>NW_024079730.1:607-1091 GCF_014754425.2 Oryx dammah
GAAGTTCAAGAGGGAAGGGGTGATTTGACTCGAGACGCCTCAGCGGAGACGGGCCTCATCTCGCCTGGAGGGGAGAACCTCCTGGATTTTCTCAAGTTGCGGTGGGACCTTCTCGAGTTACGACGGGGATCTCTGGGACCCTCCCTTGTGGACTCAGAACAGGCCAGTCTCCATGCGAGTTGCGAGGGGCCTGTCCGCATTCCTCTGCAGTCTGTGCCGGGGCCTAAGACCTAGTGTGGAGTCTATGACGGAACCTGAGGATTCCTCTCCAGTGCTGACATGGATCTTGGGATCCTTCTGGGGGCTCCACAGGGGAGTCAGGCCTCGTCTCGAGTGGGGACACGCACGTATGCTTTCCTCACGAGCTGGAGCAGACTTGGCAGGCTTCCCGGCGCCTTGATACAGGGATCTGTGGCATTCTTTGGAGGCTTTCCCACGAGGCTTTGCGACAGGTCTGTCACACGTGCCACTGTGGTGTGAGTCG
>NW_024079731.1:0-453 GCF_014754425.2 Oryx dammah
TGGAGACTGGCCATTCCTGAGGCCAAGAGGGAGGGTCCCAGAGGTCCCGTCGTAACTCGAGAAGGTCCCGCGGCAAATCGAGAAAATCCAGGAGGTTCTCCCCTCCAGGCGAGATGAGGCCCTTTTCCGCTGAGGCCTCTCAAGGCGAATCCCACCTTCCCTCTTGAACTTCGAAAGGGTTCTTCACAACCTTGCTACAAATCCAGAAGTTCCCCGACATACCCGCCTCCACTCGAGAGGAACACCTAGGGGCCCACCCACATCAAGAGGAGCCCAGTTTCCTCCTCATAGCTCTAGATGAGGGTTCTTTCCCTTCTTCGTCGGGAAAGGACTCCCGATTTTCCTGTTACTTCTCGGAGGAGGCGCTCTCCACAGGAAAGTCGAGCGGAACTCCAGGGGTCGTGCCACCATTCCCAATGTGCACAAAATGTCTCAGTCCACAGCAGAAGAACC
>NW_024079731.1:553-1091 GCF_014754425.2 Oryx dammah
CTCAGGTTCCGGTCTCGATCCACACGAGGTCTTAGGCCCCGACACTTACTGGAGAGGAATCCCGAGAGACCCCACGCAACTCGCATGGAGACTGGCCATTCCTGAGGCCAAGAGGGAGGGTCCCAGAGGTCCCGTCGTAACTCGAGAAGGTCCCGCGGCAAATCGAGAAAATCCAGGAGGTTCTCCCCTCCAGGCGAGATGAGGCCCTTTTCCGCTGAGGCCTCTCAAGGCGAATCCCACCTTCCCTCTTGAACTTCGAAAGGGTTCTTCACAACCTTGCTACAAATCCAGAAGTTCCCCGACATACCCGCCTCCACTCGAGAGGAACACCTAGGGGCCCACCCACATCAAGAGGAGCCCAGTTTCCTCCTCATAGCTCTAGATGAGGGTTCTTTCCCTTCTTCGTCGGGAAAGGACTCCCGATTTTCCTGTTACTTCTCGGAGGAGGCGCTCTCCACAGGAAAGTCGAGCGGAACTCCAGGGGTCGTGCCACCATTCCCAATGTGCACAAAATGTCTCAGTCCACAGCAGAAGAACC
>NW_024079732.1:0-1090 GCF_014754425.2 Oryx dammah
GAGAGAAAAAAACACACTGAGAGACACACATACTGAGAGACACACACGGAGACATACAGAGACAGGCAAATTGACAGGGACACACACACTGAGAGACATTCTCTTCCAGGACAGGACACACACTCCACAGAGCAACACACAGACACAGAATCATACACACTCACATTGATAAAGACACACACACTGAGAGAGACAACCTGTGACTGAGACAGAGGGAAAAGCACACTGAGAGAGACATGTACTGAGAGACACACACAGAGACAGACAGAGACAGACATATAGAGCAACACACACAGAAACAACCTCACTCAGGAAGGGACACACAGTACTGATAGCAAGACACACTCACACACACACAATGAGAATCCGACACACTCACACTGAGAGTGACACACTGTGAGAGACAGGAAAAAGACACACTGAGAGACACACATACTGAGAGACACATACAGAGACAGACAAATTGAGAGGAAGACACACAGAGAAACACCCTCATCCAGGAAAACACACACTCCTGAGAGCAAGACACACACAGACACACACACAATGAGAATCAGACACACTGACACTTCGAGAGACACACACTGAGAGAGAAAAAAACACACTGAGAGACACACACAATGAGAGACACACAGAGAGACAGAGAAATTGAGAGGAAGACACACACAAAGAAACACCCTCATCCAGGAAGACACACGCTCCTAAGAACCAGACACACACACACACACACACAGACAATGAGAATCAGACACATTCACACTTCGAGAGACACACACTGAGAGAGAAAAAAACATACTGAGAGACACACACAGAGACATACAGAGACAGGCAAATTGACAGGGACACACACACTGAGAGACATTTTCCAGGACGGGACACACACTCCGCAGAGCAACACACAGACACAGAATCATAAACACTCACATTGATAAAGACACACACACTGAGAGAGACAACCTGTGACTGACAGAGGGAAAAGCAAACTGAGAGAGACACATACTGAGAGACACACACAGAGACATACAGAGACAGACATATAGAACAACACACACACACAAAAATAACCTCACCGAGGAAGAGACACACACTC
>NW_024079733.1:0-1090 GCF_014754425.2 Oryx dammah
CTAGCACATAAGAGACTGTCTGGCATGTGTTAATAATTGGGAAACACTTGTGAATAAATTAATTTCTGTGAGTACACTGAGTTGAATAGAGTCTGCCTACTGGTTCAACTAATAAGGAACCTGACACTGAGAGAATTCAATTCTTTTCAGCGTCTTCAAGGTAGACAAAGATAGAAACAAGTCAGAAACCAATGAAGGAATTCTTTCATGGATTCAGTCCAAAATACATATTTCAGGCAAAGCTGAACTCATTGACGGAAAAGTCTAACTCTGATGATCCAATGGGAATGAAAAGAAACACTCAGAAGAAACTTGCAGTTTTCAGAAGAGATGAAAAACACTATATGCAAAAGAAAACCCACAAAAAAATGAAAGAAAGAAATACATGATGGCCTATGAATATGCTTTATTGGAGAAGCAAAGGAATAGACACTCTAATTGCTCACGGGGTAGACATCACAGCACGGATGGCAGACGGGCACATGGCACAGAGAGATCAAGAGATGATCCTGCTGCTCTTCTTCCAACAACGTGGTGTCAGCTTCAGGAAGCAGCCTTTCCTCTGTCAGCTGTCAGTTGAGGAGGGAGATTAAGGTAGATGCAGTCCATCACCATGGCCGAAGGGAGGAAATAGAAGAGCCTGGATCTTGTTTCTTGGTCCAGATGAAATCTGGTGCTGTTACTTCCACTTGGGTGGGCACTTCTGCTTGCATGGTGGGCATGGTGGCCCAGGAGGGCATTTCTGCTGGCTCACTGGAGGTGGGCATGGATGAGGTGGGCAAGGCTCATGGCACTTCAGTGGGCACACTATTGGAGGTGGATGGCAGGGCTCCTTGCAATGATGGTGATGCTGATGCGGATGCTGGTGCGGGTGTGGATGCGGATGCGGATGCTGGTGGTGAGACATCCTTCCTGGGTCTCAAGGAATCTGAAATACAGACAACATTCTTCATAGCTGATAGTCCAATTGGTAGAACATTTAGCTGTGCCAACAACCTTCCTATCACTAAGAACTCTTCTTGATTCCTAATACAGACTTAATGTTTTTTTTTATAGCTTCTTCACCCTTCTTCTTTATTTTCTCTTACCC
>NW_024079734.1:0-1090 GCF_014754425.2 Oryx dammah
GGCAGATGCAATCATAACAGAAATGAAGGGCAGAATAAATGTAGTGCGTTCAAATCATCCTCTAAACTTTGGAAAAGGTTTCCACAAAACTGGTCCCTGGTGCCAAAAGAGCTGGGGACAGCCAGGATGAATGGTTAGGCTAGATCTGGTATTGGCTGGGAAACCTTTATTACCATTCAACTTTCTCACCACCTGTAGCTCTGAGTTGGGCCAAGGAAACCAAGCCTGAAATGAAGGGAAATGAACTGCAAGTCACTCAGTTGTGTCCGATTTTTTCGACCCCATGGACTGTAGTCCATGGAATTCTCCAGGCCGGAATACTGGAGCGGGTAGCCTTTCCCTTTTCCAGGGGATCTTCACAAGCCAGGGATCAAACCCAGGTCTCCTGCATTGCAGGCAGATTCTTTACCAGCTGAACCACCAGGGAAGCCCAAGAATCCTGGAGTTGGTAGCCTCTCCCTTCTATAGAGGGTCTTCCTGACTCAAGGATCAAACTGGGGTCTCCTGCATTGCAGGCAGATTCTTTACCAACTGAGCTAGCAGGGAAGCCCAACCAAGCCTGAGGTCCAAGCTAAATTGCTTCCTTTCTTCAGTCATAGCAAAAACCTTCATCACAGCAAAATGCTGGGAGAGTGAATGAGGCAATTCCTCCCTCCAGCGTCACGGTTTAAAGCATCCTTATTTCAACTTAGCCACCATGTGATAACCTCTATCTCGGGGCCCTTTCACAGTGAGCTGTCTCTCCGTTTACTTTGAGTTAGTTTTAAGTAATTTTGAATCTGAGTCGCTCAATCGTGTCCAACCACTTGCGACCTCAGAGACTGTAGCCCACCAGGCTCCTCTGACCGTGGGATTCTCCAGGCCAGAATATTGGAGTAGGGTAGCTTTTTCCCATCTCCACGGGTACCTCCCCACCCAGGGGTCGAACCAGAGTCTCCTGCATTACAGGCAGACTCTTTAGCAGCTCAGGGCATAAACACGTTTGCAAGCCACACTGACAGCATCTCCTGGTCTCTTCGGGACATGAGTGACTTTTACCGGCCGCGTGGCTGGAGCAACCTCAGCCACCAAGGCTGGTTTCAACAACCGA
>NW_024079737.1:0-1090 GCF_014754425.2 Oryx dammah
ATTGGCGCTTCAGCTTCAGCATCAGTCCTTCCAATGAATATTCAGGAATGATTATCTTTACTATTGACTGGCTCTATCTCCATGCAATCATAGGGACTCTCAAGAGTCTTCAAAGTATCAATTATCTGGCACTCAGCTTTCATTATGGTCCAACTCTCACACCCATACATGAATAACTACTGGAAAAACCATACTTTGACTAGATGGGCCTTTGTCAGCAAAGTAACGTCTCTACTTTTTAATATGCTGTCTAGGTTGATCATAGCTTTTCTTCCGAGGAACAAGTGTCTTTTAATTTCATGGCTGCAGTCACCATCTGCAGTGATTTGGAGACAAAGAAAATAAAGTCTCTTGCTGTTTCTATTGTTTCCCCATCTATTTCCCATGAAGTGATGGGACCAGATGCCATGACCTTAGTTTTCTGAATGTTGAGTTTTAAGCCAACTTTTTCCCTCTCCTCTTTCACTTTCATCAAGAGACACTTTAGTTCTTCTTCACTTTCTGCCATAAGGGTGGAGTCATCGGCATATCTGAAGTTATTGATATTTCTTCTGGCAATCCTGAGTCCAGCTTGTGCTTCATCCAGCCCAGCATTTCTCATGATGTAATCTGCATATACGTTAAATAAGCAGTCTGACAATATAGAGGCTTGATGCACTGCTTTCCCAATTTTGAACCAGTCCATTGTTCCATGTCAGGTTCTAACTGTTACTTCTTGTCCTGCACACAGGTTTCTCAGGAAGCAGGTAAAGTGGTCTGGTATTCCCATCTCTTTAAGAATTTTACACAGTGTGTTCTGATTTACACAGTCAAAAGCGTTAGCATAGTCAATGAAGCAGAAGTAGATATTTTTCGAATTCTCTTGGTTTTTATATGATCCAACAGATCGTAATTTGATCTCTGTTTCCTATGCCTTTTCATTTCTTTTTTTAAATTAATTACTTTATTTTAATTGGATGATAACTTTACAACATTGTGCTGGTTTTTGCCATACACTGAATTGGCAAGAATCAGCCAGGATGCACATGTGTCCATCTAACCTGAACTCCCCTTCCACCTCCCTCCCCACCCCATCCGTCTCGGTTGTCCC
>NW_024079738.1:0-1090 GCF_014754425.2 Oryx dammah
AATGCTCACAATTCTCCAAGCCAGGCTTCAGCACTACGTGAACCGTGAACTTTCAGACGTTCAAGCTGGTTTTAGAAAAGGCAGAGGAACCAGAGATCAAATTGCCAACATCCGCTGGATCATCGAAAAAACAAAAGAGTTCCAAAAAAACACATCTATTTCTGCTTTATTGACTATGCCAAAGCCTTTGGTTGTGTGCGCCACAATAAACTGTGGAAAATTCTTTAAGAGATGAGGAATCGCAGATCACCTGACCTGCCTCTTGAGAAACCTATATGCGGGTCAGGAAGCAACAGTTAGAACTGGACATGGAACAACAGACTGGTTCCAAATAGGAAAAGGAGTCCGTCAAGGCTGTGTATTGTCACCCTGCTCATTTAACTTCTGTGCAGAGTCCATCATGAAAAGCGCTGCGCTGGAAGAAGCACAAGCTGGAATCAAGATTGCTGGGAGAAATATCAATCACCTCAGATATGCAGATGACACCGCCCTTATGGCAGAAAGTGAAGAGGAACTAAAAGGTCTCTTGATGAACGTGAAAGTGGAGAGAGAAAAAGTTGACTTCAAGTGCAACATTCAGAAAACGAAGATCATGGCATCTGGTCCCGTCACTTCATGGCAAATAGATGGGGAAAGAGTGGAAACAGTGTCAGATTTTATTTTGGGGGGTTCCAAAATCACTGCAGGTGGTGACTGCAGCCATGAAATTAAAAGACGCTTAGCCCTTGGAAGAAAAGTTATGACCAACCTAGATAGCATATTGAAAAGCAGAGTCATTACTTTGCTAACAAAGGTCCGTCTAGTCAAGGCTATGGTTTTTCCAATGGTCATGTATGGATGTGAGAATTGGACTGTGAAGAAAGCTGAGCACTGAAGGATTGATGCTTTTGAACTGAGGTGTTGGAGAAGACTCTTGAGAGTCCCTTGGACTGCAAGGAGATCCAACCAGTCCATCCTAAAGGAGGTCAGTCCTTGGTGTTCCTTGGAGGGACTGATGTTGAAGCTGAAACTCCAATACTTTGGCCACCTCATGCGAAGAGTTGACTCATTGGAGAAGACCCTGATGATGGGAGGGATTGGGGGCAGGTGG
>NW_024079739.1:0-1090 GCF_014754425.2 Oryx dammah
ACAGTTCCCTTTGCACCTGATAAGTTCCAATCCTGTATTTCAAGTGGCAGATTATGGCAACTAAAGAGCAATTCTGAGAGTCTCTGTTTCCACCTGAGATAATATTTTGAGAAATTATCCAGAAAGTTAAAAAATCCATTTAAATTTCTCTTACTATCTTTGTTTTCAGAAGATTATCATGTTCTGAAACAGTCTTCAAATACTAGGTACTCAAACTTTGGTTTGAATAGTTCTCTTAAAACTACTTCTCGGACAGAGTTGAAGCTGCAATACTTCGGGGCCTGATGGGAAGAGCCCACTCACTGGAAAAGACCCTGATGCTGGGAAAGACTGAGGGCAGGATGAGAAGGGGACAACAGAGGATGAGATGATTTGATCACATTGGATTGACTCAATGAACATGAATTTTAACAAACTCTGACTTCCCCGGTGGCTCAGATGGTAAAGCGTCTGTCTACAATGTGGGAGACCTGGGTTCGATCCCTGGGTTGGGAAGTTCCCTGGAGAAGGAAATGGCAACCCACTCCACTACTCTTGCCTAGAAAATCCCATGGACAGAGGAGCCTGGTGTCCATGGGGTCGCAAAGAGTCGGACACGACTGAGCGACTTCACTTCATTTCACTTCACTGAGAGATACAGAAGGACAGGGAAGCCTGGCATGCTGTAGTCCATGGGATCAAAGAGAGTGGACATGCCTTAGTGACGAACAACAATGGGACAGAGACCCCTCTGTGCACTTCCTCTGGGACAGACACCTTCCTGGATTCTCCGCATGTGCCATTACTGCCTTTAGGGAGCTTACAATCTATCAGGGCAGTCAAATGTTACATCATTAGAGGGATTACTTAAATACAACTGTATGTTATGTAGCTAAAGGAGAATGCTTAAGGTTAATGAGGAATAATATGGAGGCTGAAGAGTATAGTGGTCAAGTACCACTTACGCAGTTAATCCTGACTGTTAGCAAGTTAAGTAATCTCTCTGAGTTTTCATTTTCCTTATTTGCAAACCGGAGAGGGCAATGGCAACCCACTCCAGTACTCTTGCCTGTAAAATCCCAGGGAGCCTGGGGGAGCCTGGTGGGCTGCC
>NW_024079740.1:0-1090 GCF_014754425.2 Oryx dammah
TATACTTATTGGAATATTATATACTATGCTAAGCAGTTCCTGTGTACCAACTAACTCATGAAGTGAAGTGAAGAGAAAGTCGCTCGGTCGTGTCCGGCTCTTTGCAGCCCCATGGACTCTACAGTGCGTGGGATTCTCAGGCCAGAAGCCTGGAGGGGGGGGCCTTTCCCTTCTCCAGGGGATCTGCCCAACCCAGGGAGCAAACCCAGGGCTCCCACACTGCAGGTGGATTCTTTCCCAGCTGGGCCACAGGGAAGCCCTCTAAACAACCACTTTGGGAAGGTACTATTACTATTATCCCCATTTTACAGATGGGGAAACTGAGGGCTAGAGAGGTTAAATTAGAGGTTGGCTTCTAGGGGCAGGCCTAGGGCTGTACTCATCCCTTCTGCCCACATCCCTTGGGCCATAGCTCAGAAACACGGCCTCATTCAGCTACAAAGATGGCTGTCAGGGAAGGGAAGTGGGTTTTGTGTACACTCGGCCAGTCTCCACTAAAGTAGGATTCTGCAACTTGCTTTTTTCATTTGATGGTACATTATATTTCATTTACTGCATTATACTTCATTCTATTTTGCCATGCTGATATGCGTAGAGCGAATTTCACTTTGATGTATTTATTTCGTCATGTGGCCTGAGCACGACGTTTGTATGCAGTATACCACTGAGAGACGCACGGATCGTTTCCAGTTCCGCGTTATTGCAAAGCTCGCGGCAGGGAACACCGTTGACTCGGTCTCCGTGGGTGTAGAGAAAGTTTCTATATTGTATAAACCAGTAAGGAGAACAACCCTACCGTCCACTGACCTGAGACTTAACCGGCTAGTGCAACGCTGCTCTCCAGCACACGTGAAACAATCTGTAGACTCAGCAGAAAGAATGAGGACTATTTTCCAACATGCTTCTTACATGGTTTAAATTTTGCCCATCTAATGGATATAAGGAAATATTTCAGACCTATTTAGTATTAAATATACAGATATAAGGAAACCTTTCAAGCTTAATGAGTATTAAATGTACAATGAAAGGAGCCATCTCAACCTAAATGGTGATTTTCCCAAGATGGACGGTTTGGGTGATGTTTCATAAT
>NW_024079741.1:0-334 GCF_014754425.2 Oryx dammah
GAGTTGCGGCGGGACCTTCTCGAGTTACGACGGGGACCTCTGAGAAACTCCCTTGTGGCCTCAGGACAGGCCAGTCTCCACGCGAGTTGCGAGGGGCCTGTCGGGAGTCCTCTGCAGTCAGTGCCGGAACCTAAGACCTAGTGTGGAGTCTATGACGAAACCTGAGGATTCCTCTCCAGTGCTGACATAATCTTGGGGTCCTTCTGTGGGCTCCACAGGGGAGTCAGGCCTCGTCTCGAGTGGGGACATGCACGTCCGCTTTCCTCACGAGCTGGAGCAGCCGTGGCCATCTTCCCGGCGCCTTGATACAGGGATCTGTGGCATTCTTTGGAGG
>NW_024079741.1:434-839 GCF_014754425.2 Oryx dammah
CCTGGAGGGGAGAACCTCCTGGATTTTCTGGAGTTGTGGCGGGACCTTCTCGAGTTACGACGGGGACCTCTGGGGCCCTCCCTTGTGGCCTCAGGACAGGCCAGTCTCCATGCGAGTTGCGAGGGGCCTGTCGGGATACCTCTGCAGTCGGTGCCGGGGCCTAAGACCTCGTGTGGAGTCTATGACGGAACCTGAGTATTCCTCTCCAGTGCTGACATGGAGCTTGGGGTTCTTCTGGGGGCTCCACAGGGGAGTCAGTCCTCGTCTCGAGTGGGGACATGCACGTCCGCTTTCCTCACGAGCTGGAGCAGCCGTGGCAGTGTTGGCGGCGCCTTGATACAGGGATCTGTGGCATTCTTTGGGGGCTTTCCCACGAGGCTTTGCGACAGGGCTGTCACACGTGCC
>NW_024079741.1:939-1089 GCF_014754425.2 Oryx dammah
GTCAGTCCTCATCTCGAGTGGCCTGTCGGGATTGCTCTGTAGTCGGTGCCGGGGCCTAAGAACTAATGTGGAGCCTATGACGGAACCTGAGGTTACCCCTCCAGTGCTTACATGGATCTTGGGGTACTTCTGGAGGCTCCACCGGGGAGT
>NW_024079742.1:0-1089 GCF_014754425.2 Oryx dammah
ACAAATTTAAGTCAATGCTGTGAGGTGGATGAACCTAGAGCCTGTTATACAGAGTGAAGCAAGTCTGAAAGAGAAAAACAAATATCATATATTGATGCATATATATGCAATCTAGAAAAATGACGTTGATGAACCTAGTTGCAAGGTAGCAAGAGAGATGCAGACGTAGAGAACAGACTTCTCACAGTGGGGAAGGAGAGGATAGGCTGAATTGAGAGAGGAACATGGAAACATACATTGCCATATCTAAAATAGAAAGAAAGTGGGAATTTGCCGTATGACACAAGAAACTCAACCTGGTGCTCGTGACAGCCCAGAGAGATGGGATGGTGTGGGAGGCGGCAGGGAGGTTAAAGAGGGAGGAGACATATGGATCCCTGTGGCTGATTGATGTTACTGTATGAAACCAGCACAACATTATAAAGCAATTACAATCCATTTAAAAATAAATGTTTTTTAAAGGTTCAATATAATGAATGTGTAGTATGTGTAGTTGTTATGCTGTGAATAGCAATGTCTACACATACATTTTTTTTCCTTTCCAGAGAGTAGATTGATAATCAATTACCACCACAGTATTGACTACTGTATATCTTTAAATTAACTGGTCCGTCATTCTTTCCATCTTTATATTAGATAAAGTTTCCAATTGGAAATATAATTTCTGGTATCCCTGATAAAGTGTCTCAGTAGAATCTTGTTGATCTGTAGGTTTCCCCAACACTTGTCAGCCTAGAGCTCTCATTCTCTTATTACTCTCAATAATGTGCTTTTTTTTTTTTGTTTTTGCATTTTGAGACTTTTTCAATTTGGGTTTTTACCTTTGTTTTGTTGGAGCAAAACCTCAAGAAGGTATCAGAAAATATACTTGTGGAAATTAAATTATTTTATTCATATTTGACTAATAGTTTGGCTACATGTAACATTGTAGGTTCAAAAAATATTTTCCTTTGGAATTTTAGAGGCACTGACCTTTACCTCTTTGAGCATACATATTTGCTGATGATTTCTGTTCTGTCTCATGGCTTACTTAGCCTCTCTGTTTTTCTTTCCCAGAGAGTCAGCTTCTCTCCTAGATAACCAATATTA
>NW_024079743.1:0-1089 GCF_014754425.2 Oryx dammah
TCAAGAGGGAAGTTGTGATGTGCCTCGAGAAGCCTCAGCGGAAAAGGGCCTCATCTCGGCTGGAGGGAAGAACCTCCTGCATTTTCTCCAGTTGCGGCGGGACCTTCTCGAGTTAAGAAGAGGACCTTTGGAACTCTCCTTTGTGGCCTCAGGAAAGGCCAGTCTCCATGTGAGTTGCGAGGGGGCTGACAGGATTCCTCTGCATGCGGTGCTGGGGCCTAAGACCACGTGTGGAGTCTATGACGGAAACTGAGGATTCCTCTCCAGTGAGAAATTGATCTTGGGGTACTTCTGGGGCTCCACAGGGGAGTCCATCCTCGTCTCTAGTGGCGACATGCACGTCCGCTTTCCTCACGAGCTGGAGCAGCCGTGGCAGGCCTCCCATCGCCTTGATACAGAGATGTATGGCATTCTTTGGAGCTTTTCCCACGAGGCTTTCCGATAGGGCTGTCACACGTGCCACTGTGGTGTGAGTCGATCCTCGGCGTGCATGTCGTGGAAGTGCAGGGAAATCAGGTTTTTCTGGAGTGGACTGAGACATTTTGTGCACATTGGGAATGGTGGCACGATCCCTGGAGTTCCTCTAGACTTTCCTGTGGAGAGCGCCTCATCCGAGTTGCGACAGGGAAGTCGGGAATCCTTTCCCGACGAAGCAGGGAAAGTAACCCTCATCTCGAGCTATGAGGAGGAAACGAGGCTCCTCTTGATTTGGGCGGGACCCTCGATTTTCCTCTCGAGTGGACGCGGGTATGTCGGGGAACTTCTTCATTGCAACAAGGGTGTGAAGGACCCTTTCGAAGTTCATGAGGGATGGTGTTATTTGAATCGAGACGCCTCAGCGGAAAATGGCCTCATCTCACCTGGAGGGCAGAACCTCCTGCATTTTCTCGAGTTGCGGCAGGACCTTCTAGAGTTACGACGGGGACCTCTGAGACTCTCCTTTGTGGTCAAAGGAAAGGCCAGTCTCCATGCGAAATGCGAGGTGCCAGTTGGGATTCCCCTGCAGTCGGTGCCGGGGCCTAAGACCTTGTATGGTGTCGGCGACAGAACGTGAGGATTCTTCTCGAGTGCTGACATGGATCTTGGGGT
>NW_024079744.1:0-1089 GCF_014754425.2 Oryx dammah
GGTATTGAACTGTGGGCTCGGGAGCGTTTGTTGGGGTCTTGCACAAAGGCACATCGAGCCTTGTTCAGTGCAGCGAGTTTGATGCTGGATTGGTAGTGTTTCCTATGGGGACTGACCAAGTGTTGACACACCCTAGTTCAGAGTCTGGCAGCGAGTTGTGGGCTGAGATTGTAGGTCGGAGGTTTGAATATGGCCAGGACTAGCCTGAGAGTCAGAGAGAGGCTCAGCAGCATTGGCCGGCACCTTGAACAAGTGTAGGACCCATTCTAGATCAGTGCAGAGACGACGTAGTGGGCTCAGGAATGTTTGTTGGGGCTTTCCTAAAGCCAGGGTCCAACCTGCGTGAGTTCTGGGAGTGAGATATGGGCTCAAGTTGTTGGTCAGGGCACGGAACCAGTTCAGGATCAGCAGAATTCAGTTCAGGGACCGCGATGTGTGCCCAGGAGTGATTGTCTGGGGCATGAAGAAGGCCATGACCCAGTCTGGATCAGAAGAGGGACCAAAATGTGGGCTCCAGAATATTTGTTGAGGGTCTGGTCAAGTCTAGGGCCCAGATTGGTTCCATGCAGGGACCATATTTGGCCTCATGCATGTCTGTCGGGTCTGAACAAGCGCCAGACCAGCCTGGGTCAGTGAAGGGACATAAATGTGGGCCCGGCAGTCGTTTTCAGGGACTTGAACCAGCCAAGGATCCAGCTTGGTTCCGTTCAGGGCCACAGATGTGTGCTAAGGAGTGTTGTAGGTGTCATGCACAAGGTCAGGACCCATCCTGATTCATCCCGGACCTAGAGGTGGGCCCAGGAGTATTTATCGGAAGCCTGAACAACAGATGTGCACTGGGGAGTGTTTGCTGGAGGCTTTATCCAGTGCAAGATTCAGCCTGGTTCACTGCATGGACCTAGTCTCCTCGGGCTCAGGAGTGTTTGTCACGTTCTTATTTAAAGGCATGACCCAGCCTTCTTTAGTGTAGCGAGTGGCATGTGACATCGCTAGTGTTTCCTGGGGGAATGAACAATGGTGGTACACTCCATAGTTCCAAGGCATGGAGCTACTTGTAGGCTCATTCTACTTGCTTTACGGTGGCTAAAT
>NW_024079745.1:0-1089 GCF_014754425.2 Oryx dammah
GTATAGATGTTTCTCAATTTTATATACCTAGTCTTTATCTTAGTATTGTTCTTTCTGTCAATTTTCTGCTGTTATTTTCCATTTTAGTAAAAGTAAGCTAGGTATGATGTAGTAAAAAAACAAGATGTATCCTTACATAACATGTTCTGTTCACTTTGGCAGGACTTCTGCTATCGTAATTCTTCAAGCACTGAGGTTGTTGAATTCTCCACCATTGTATTATGCTCCCACTGCAATACAAGGCTGCAGTATTAGCTGTGGTAGAAAAATATACTGGCTCTTAAATGTTTCTATGTGGAAGTGACATCATTTGTTCTGCCACTTTGTTGAATGAGCCAGATCACATGGTTATGCTTAACTTCAAATAAGTAGGGAAGTATTACTATTTCCACATACTCAGAAAAAGAGAATTTTAAATGTTGCTGAAACTAGTAATGTCTCCATCTATAATGTTCCTACAAATGAACTTTTTAACACAGAAACCAGAGTCATCTTAAAACTTAATTGCTAAAGTGACATCTGATCACTTTTGTCAAATTCCATTTGTTAGATGTATATTACTAGGTACATTCGAGTGTGGATTACACAAGGACATGAACACCAGGTGGCAGGAATAGCCAGGACATTTCAGAGCCTGTTCCCCAGCCCTCTGTTCCTAAGCTGGATAAAATGCTCCCGATGGACAGGGAAGGAGAGGGAGGGTTCTTCCCTGGATCCTGGGCCATGAGCTGTAACTGAGATGGGGAAGCTGGGCCCTAGTAGCCTTGGGCACATCTACAGGGAGGGCAGCATCCAGAGTCTCTGAAGGCCTGTCGTCGGTGGTGTCCCTGAAGCTGGTTCTACAAGATCGTGAGAAATACCTGGTGTTTCCCTTCCTGCTCCAGGTTCAGTGATGGCACATTGGGTGCTTTGAATTGGCCATGGTGGGAATGTTTATATCACAGAGGTCAAGAAATACTATATCCCATGCACTCTTTCACTCCTCAGAGAACTTATATTTTAAATATTATAATATCACTGAGGCCTCCTAAAATCTCTCCTGTTCCTGTGTCTGTTCTCTCTTGCAGCTCTGGAGCTGAGGTTGGAGGA
>NW_024079746.1:0-1089 GCF_014754425.2 Oryx dammah
TGACTCATTGGAAAAGACTCTGATGCTGGGAGGGATTGGGGGCAGGAGGAGAAGGGGACGACCGAGGATGAGATGGCTGGATAGCATCACTGACTCAATGGACGTGAGTCTGAGTGAAGTCCGGGAGTTGGTGATGGACAGGGAGGCTTGGCGTGCTGTGATTCATGGGGTCGCAGAGTCGGACACGACTGAGCGACTGAACTGAACTGAACTGAAGTAACTTAGATGGTTCTACTTTTAAGTGATGGGATGGAAAATTGAAAATCAGGATTGCCCATGTCTGAAGGCCATTTTTTTAAATTGATTTTTTCCCCCATCATGTTAATAAAAACTAGAAGCCATCCTTTTTAATGGTTATTTTAATGTTTCTCAAGCTTAATATCTTAGGCACTGTAAAACATCATTGAAATGAACATTCTATCATTTCAGTCAAAAAAACTTTTGCATAACATGTTCTATAGGGAGGGAAAGTTTCTGAGTTTATATTTCAGTTAGTCCAAAATCTGACTCTCAGTAGTTGCTCACAATATGCCTGAAATGATGAATTAATGAATTAATAAATTAACCAATTTGAATTAATTCAGGGGCAGAATTCCTTGAGAATCTTTCTAAGAGATTGATTTAGCTTTGGGACCAGAGACCAGGCTTGACCACTCAGGGCTCTTGTGTGGCAGAGGTTTTATTTAAGTGTAAAAAGGGACAGAGACATAGACATCAGAAGGGGTACAGAGAGCACTTACTCACTGGTCTTAACAAGGCCTTATATACTTTTACCAGACCCACTCCCACAGCAGGCATCTTAAATTAACAAGCTTAAAACTAACAATAGAAAGATCTTACCACACCTAATCCCACAACCTGATACAAGACTTAATATTGTTTTAAGGTAACAAGATTAGTCAGAAAGCCTTCTTGTTAAGGAGAAACATACGTTGTTATATTGACTAAAACAAAGAATTGTAGAAAAGAAGTTTGTCTTTTTCTCTTCCTTGGGAACTTCAGACCCCTCTATACTCCTCAGGAACCCTGGAATTATCAACATGCATAGGAATTGACTTTCTCAATGTTTGCTTGTTTTCTGCTATTTAT
>NW_024079747.1:0-1088 GCF_014754425.2 Oryx dammah
ACCCCTTCCCTCCTGAACTTCGAAAGGGTCCTTCACACCCTTGCTGCAACTCAAGAAGTTCCCCGACACACACGCCTCCACTCGAGAGCAACACCGAGGGTCCCGCCCACATCAAGAGGAGCCCCGTTTGCTCCTCAAAGCTCGAGATGAGGGTTCCTTTCCCTGCTTCGACGGGAAAGGATTACCGGCTTTGCTGTCGCATCCTGGAGGCGGCGCTCTCCACAGGAATGTCGAGAGGAACTCCATGGGTCGTGCCACCATTCCCAATGTGCACAAAAGGTCTCAGTCCACTACAGAAGAACCTGATTTCCCTGCAAATCCTCGACATGCACACCGAGTATCGACTCACACCACAGTGGCACGAGTGACTGCCCTGTCGCAAAGTCTCGTGGGAAAGCCTCCAAAGAATGTCACAGATCCCTGTATCAAGGCGCCGGGAAGCCTGCCAAGGCTGCTCCAGCTCGTGAGGAAAGCGGACGGGCATGTACACACTCGAGACGAGGACTGACTGCCCTGTGGTGCCCCCAGAAGGACCCCAAGATCAATGTCAGCACTGGAGAGGAATCCTCAGGTTACGTGATAGACTCCACACGAGGACTTAGGCCCCGGCACCGACTGCAGAGGAATCCCTACAGGCCCCTCGCTACTCGCATGGAGACTGGCCTGGCCTGAGGCCACAAGGGAGGGTCCCAGAGGTCCCCGTCGTAACTCGAGAAGGTCCCGCCTCAACTCGGCAAAATCCAGGAGGTTCTCCCCTCCAGGCGAGATGAAGCCCTTTTCCGCTGAGGCGTCTCGAGGCAAATCACCCCCTCACTCTTGAACTTCGAAAGGGTCCTTCACACCCTTGCTGCAACTCAAGAAGTTCCCCGACATACCGGACTACACTCGAGAGGAACACCCAGGGTCCCGCCCACATCAAGAGGAGCCCCGTTTCCTCCTCAAATCTCGAGATGTGGGTTCCTTTCCCTGCTTCGTCGGGAAAGGATTCCCGGCTTTGCTGTCGCATCTCGGAGGCGGCGCTCTCGACAGGAAAGTCGAGAGGAACTCCAGGGGTCGTGCCACCATTCCCATTGTGCACAAAATGTCTC
>NW_024079749.1:0-1088 GCF_014754425.2 Oryx dammah
TCTAAACCAATGATGAAAGCAGACACACCGCCAGAGCACTCCAACAGTAAGGAAAACATATAGTACAGTTCTTTAACAAATATTTGGAAAGAAATCAAGCATGAAACCACAGAGAAATCCTCAAAGAATTTTAAATAGCAACTAATTAGCCAATGAAGCAAATTATAAGAACGGTGTGTCAAAAGACCACAAAATGGACTAGTGCCCACTTCACAGGCCACTAAAAGGATTCACGGTTAATTTAATGATAAGCTGACTAACAATGCAGCTGACATGAAATGGGTGGTCACAGAAAAAAGAGATAATACAAGTCCAGTTACAAAGTAGAGTGTTGTACACGTCATTTCATGGGATACCAATGCACTCACAAAACCCAAGCTAAACACACAAGAAAGCTGGAACATGTGCTTTAGAGCCACACACTCTGTCACCAAAAGCCCTAGTTCGTCATCCCAGTTTTAGACTCAGAAAAGTGAGGCTGCCCAACCTCTTCCCTGGGGCCCTGGGCACCAGTCTCTTAACCTGGATTCACATGCAGAGCTGGCCTGAACACGCGGCCAGGTCCATCAGCAAGCAGACCAGTGTAGATTCTTGGTTTGGTTCCCACTGCATGCCCTGCATCCTGCAGCCAGGCAGCCCCAATGGAAAATGTGCTGCATGGCTTTCCCACGCCATGAGGGCTGCCTATGGTTACTTTCACGAAGTAGTCTGCTCCCTGAGAACAGAAACTTCCCTGCAGCTGCTGTGCCAAGCACAGGCCAGGCCCAATGTTACAGAGGCAGGCTCTGGCTGAGTTCATGATGATATGCTAAGTAGTGGTCCAAATATCAACATTCACTTGTCACTGGGCCATTGTGGAATGATTAAAGACTAGGCAGTTTAAAAAAATTGTAGACCTCTGAGTGCAGTAAATGTACCAAATTTTCCTCTAAGTAAAAAGAGAAAAAACAAAAAACAAACAAAATAAAGAAAACCCATCAACTGGGGGAAGGATGCGGCAGGGAGGAGGCAGACACATACCAGAGTCGTGATGCCCAGCCAGTCTCCCTCCTGCGCCGGGCAGTGCTGCTTCCTTCTGGGCTTGGGCA
>NW_024079751.1:0-1088 GCF_014754425.2 Oryx dammah
GAATGTACTTTCAGTTAGAGGTTCGACTTTTTGTGTTTTTATATTTGTTTCATTACATTTTGTTTTATTTGGTACCAACATTTCCTTATGGATGTAAAATGAATAAGTACAAGAGAAAATGCTCTTTAAAATTATGGTTTCATTCTTAGGTGAGATATAATCATTCTAAGCTATACCTGCATTCATTCAGGAAAACTTTTTGAGCACATACTCATATGTGTAAGTTATATGAATAAGTGTTGAGAATATAGTATACATGACCGAGTCTCCTGCTTTAGGATTATATTGCTTTAAGACACCATACGTGTCTTAAAATGATGTTTCTTTCACAAATCATTGTATTCACTCACTGAGCTTTGTTTGTCTCCAGTATGTGACACTGACAGGTTTATGGGTAAAGGGCTAAGCTTTTTAAATTCCTCTCCGCCTCTTCAGGTAGATACTAGGAAACTTCCAATTTAAAAATCTTAAATTGAAGTGTAGAGATGTTTAGTAACTTAATCAAGGTTACATAACCAGTTAGGAGCAGAGCTTGGGTTGGATGTCAATCATTCTGATGTATGACTAATATTCTTAAAAGCTATTTGATAGAACCATCATGAAATCTGTTTTTTTTTTGTTGTTGTTGTTAAATACCATTGCCTTCTTAGAATTTTATAATTTTTGAAATTTTCATTTGATGAACAAAAAGTTAACGCAATAATCAAAACTGTATTTTCCTCAATGGGCAATCACAGGAGTCTATATATATTCCTGAATACTGAAGCCAAAAAATTGCAGTCATCATCATTTATGTCTTTGAATATAAAGTTGCTCAGATTCTCTGTGATTGAATAACCTGGCTATTCCAGGGCTAATAGCTAAGCTTCAGTAGCCATATTAAAGGGGCATACATTACAGGTCTTTGCCATGGAAATGAGGACTATATTTTTCAAATAAAAAAACCCTTCGTGTGGCAAATATGTCTCCTCACTGGGACTGTAAGACATAGCATTTTCTGTTCTGCTACAGTGTATATCTTATTAAAGCAAATCCTTTTTTAGACAATCAGTAAATATGGGTCTGGGCTTCCCCGGGGGCTCAGTGGT
>NW_024079752.1:0-1088 GCF_014754425.2 Oryx dammah
TGTTCTGTGTCTACAAGGGATGACTTGAGGGCAAAGGGCCACAAAGTTATTTGCTCTCTACTCCTCTCCCTGTGCTGTATTCAGCATTATAGTGATGGAACTGAGAAATGATCTGTGGGTTTGCTAAAGAAGACAGATTCCTACACGACAGGTTAAATCATGGCCATGATTTCAGATGAGTCCTTAGCAGTAAGCAGGTTGTAGGAAATCTCTCGGTCTATTGAGCCAATGACCCATGGAACAAAGCCTATGGATCTCTGATTCTTGCCACGTCTTTGGTCTCTATAATTTTGTTGTTGTTTAGTCAGTAAGTTGGATACAACTTTTTACGTACATGGATGGCAGTATGCCAGGCTCCTCTGTCCTCTACTATCTCATGGAGTATGCTCAAATTCATGTCCATTAGGCGATAATGCTGTTTAACCATCTCACCCTCTGCAGCCCCCTTCTTCTTTTGCCTTCAGTCTTTCTCAGAATCAGGATATTTCCCAATGAGTCGGGTCTTGTCATTAAGTGAACAAAGTATTGGAGCTTCAGTTTCAGCTTCAGTCCTTCCAATGAATATTTAGGGTTCATTTCCTTTAGATTGACTGGCTTGATCTCCTTGCAGTCCAATAATGAACACCAATAATATTTTTGCAGGACATAAATAGAAACAGTGGAGTAGCAGTTAGGGCCAGACAGTTATGAGAGGGTTATGACTTTGATCCATAGAATTACACTGATTTGTGCTCTGGAGCTAATTTGATTTCTTAACCCCATAGGGACTGTGATTGATGCTAAGACCACCCAACCCTGCTCCATGGACTGTGCTGAAGGAGAGGATGTAAACCTGAATTTTAATAACTATACCATTGGTGGAAATGACTATATACATACATATCAGCAAAATCCCAATCAGAGTCCACGGTATGTCATTCATGGCTTATGAAGCACAGTGAACAACAGCTTGGCCTCTCTGAACACAGCTTCTGACAGCACCTTGGTCATGCCCCAGGTCACCCTGAGAGACACCGCTGTGTACTGCTGCGTCCTGAGAGAGGCACACTGGGACAGATGGGGCTGCACCTGTGCAGTATCTCTGGTGG
>NW_024079753.1:0-1088 GCF_014754425.2 Oryx dammah
AGAGTCACACCTGGGCTTTTCCAGCCTCCACTCAGAAGTGACACAGGCGACACCGCCCACGCTCCATTGGCCACAATGAGTCACCAGGGAGTAGAAATACAGCTATTTGAAGGGTATCACTGGAGAAGGAAATGGCAACCCACTCCAGTATTTTTGCCTGGAGAATCCCATGGACGGAGGAGCTTGGTGGGCTACAGTCCATGGGTCGCAAAGAGTCGGGCACGACTGAGTGACTTCACTTTCACTTTACTTTCACCGTCTATCCACATCCTTCAGTAGAACTGTTGAGACCAGTGTTGTCAGTTTTTTCTCACCTGGGAGAAGCTTCTGAGGCACAGCTTTGTGCAGAGATTGAACGTGAGCTGACCTTCCGGAGTGGGCTTGAAGGCATTTTCTATTGGGATCCTTTGGCTGGTGTGTCTCTGACTCCTTACTCCACCTCAGTCTGTGCCGAGTGGGATTAGTCAGATTTGTGTCTGCCCTGCTCCCACCACCCTTCCCCACTCATTATCACTAACTGCAGGATAATTTTCAGCCTTTGTTCATGCATTCATTGCTTATCCAATATTTGTTAAACTCCTTCTATATGTCTTTACTTGACCTTATAGAGACATTGAAGAACAAGACACAATACTTGCTCTAAAGAAGCCCCCATTAGAGAGACAAGAAGAAAGATTTTACAGATTGAAGAGACACAGCAGTAATTTTGAGCTGGAGGAATTAGAAAGAATTCACAGAGGTGACAACTCCGTGCATCTAAAAACAGCGAAAAATACACATATTTTCTTTCTGTAGTGGGCCTGAAAATACGTCCTCTAGAATTCAAATATGCATAAATGTAATATTCGCTATTTTATAACTGATTTCATCTTGTGCAGTAGCAAGTGGTGTTTGCATGGATTGAAAGTTGCACAATGTTAACACAGACTCTCCCATTTAAAATTTGTCCCCCAAGTTAGCTCCAGTTTATGGTAATAATTATCCTGTCAATTCTAGTTGAAGCTCCCTGCTGACACTGGTTTTCCTGTATTTAAGGAGACATCTTCTTGTCTCTCCTCCCCCAGATGGTGTCTGGGCTGGGAGGGTTT
>NW_024079754.1:0-1088 GCF_014754425.2 Oryx dammah
GCTTCAAGGACTGACTCTATAGCTCAATCCACGTGCCCCAGTGACTCGTCCAGCCAGTGTTTCCCTTCTTGTGCGGCCCCCGCCCATCGTCCACGCAGCCCCTGCACAACCACTTACAAGGTCAACCTGCTGGGGTCGATCCTGCCCAGAAGGCCAAAACACCCTGGCCGGCAGGGCCCACAACAATGCTAAGAAAATGAAACACAACCCCAACGCTTCGCCGGGTGAAGGCCAATCCGACAGGCCCAGCCTCCGGCTGCTCTCACCTCAGGGCACTCTGCTTCCAGGACTTGGGCCGAGGCCAAGTTCTTCCTTGTCTTGGCCTTTGCCTTGGGGATGCAGCACTGGAAAAGTGCCCATAGGCGGGCCCTTCTGCGACCCATCCTCGCGGATGGGGGCAGCCCCCCCACTCAGGGGCAACTGCTGTTTCACGGTTAGATACCTCAGCACCCGAGCTATCACCACCGATCTCACGCTACGACCACCACTATTCACACTACAACCACCACAATTCACACTACGACCACCGCTCTCACACACCACTCTCACACACTACTCTCACACACCACTCTCACACACGACGCTCTCACACACCACTCTCAGACACACTGCTCTCACACTATGACCATCAGCACTGCTGTCTCTAGAAGCAATGACACGAAGGCTCTGCCTCCAGCACGTCTCCCAGGAGCCTGGACCCTGTAACCCACTCAGTCACAATGGGCTCCGTGGTAACAGGGGGGCGGGGCTCAGGCCCACCATCAAGGGTGCAGAGAAGGGGGAGGGGCTGCCAAAAAGATGACAGATGAGTGTGGGCTACAGGGGAAGGAAGGCCATGCCCACAGCTCAGGCCCACCATCAAACATGACCCTGCAAGGATACTGGGTCACAGTCGAACCAAACAGTATAAACTGCTTCAGAAACCACCACCACTAGGAATGAGCATGTCTTCTAATTGGGCTTCTGCCTCCTCTACCCCCAAAACAAGCCTCCAGTGAGGCTACTGAAAGGGCACCACTGAACTCACGGGTGTCCCCAGAGCCCACCCGGGTGACAAGGACTCACCGCGCTAGCTGCCCCTCACTCTC
>NW_024079755.1:0-1088 GCF_014754425.2 Oryx dammah
TACAGGCCAATATCACTGATGAACATAGATGCAAAAATCCTCAACAAAATTCTAGCAATCAGAATCCAACAACACATTAAAAAGATCATACACCATGACCAAGTGGGCTTTATCCCAGGGATGCAAGGATTCTTCAATATCTGCAAATCAATCAATGTAATTCACCACATTAACAAATGGAAAAATAAAAGCCATATGATTATCTCAATAGATGCAGAGAAGGCCTTTGACAAAATTCAACATCCATTTATGATAAAAACTCTCCAGAAAGCAGGAATAGAAGGAACATACCTCAACATAATAAAAGCTATATATGACAAACCCACAGCAAACATTATCCTCAATGGTGAAAAATTGAAAGCATTTCCCCTAAAGTCAGGAACAAGACAAGGGTGCCCATTCTCACCACTACTATTCAACATAGTTCTGGAAGTTTTGGCCACAGCCATCAGAGCAGAAAAAGAAATAAAAGGAATCCAGATTGGAAAAGAAGAAGTAAAACTCTCACTGTTTGCAGATGACATAAGCCTCTACATAGAAAACCCTAAAGACTCCACCAGAAAATTACTAGAGCTAATCAATGAATATAGTAAAGTTGCAGGATATAAAATCAACACACAGAAATCCCTTGCATTCCTATACACTAATAATGAGAAAGTAGAAAAAGAAATTAAGGAAACAATTCCGTTCACCATTGCAACAAAAAGAATAAAATATTTAGGAATATATCTACCTAAAGAAACTAAAGACCTATATATAGAAAACTATAAAATACTGATGAAAGAAATCAAAGAGGACACTAATAGATGGAGAAATATACCATGTTCATGGATTGGAAGAATCAATATAGTGAAAATGAGTATACTACCCAAAGCAATTTATAAATTCAATGCAATCCATATCAAGCTACCAGCGATATTTTTCACAGAACTAGAACAAATAATTTCACAATTTGTATGGAAATACAAAAAACCTCGAATAGCCAAAGCAATCTTGAGAAAGAAGAATGGAACTGGAGGAATCAACTTGCCTGACTTCAGGCTCTACTACAAAGCCACAGTCATCAAGACAGTATGGTACTGGCACAA
>NW_024079756.1:0-1088 GCF_014754425.2 Oryx dammah
TTGTGCCAGTACCATACTGTCTTGATGACTGTGGCTTTGTAGTAGAGCCTGAAGTCAGGCAAGTTGATTCCTCCAGTTCCATTCTTCTTTCTCAAGATTGCTTTGGCTATTCGAGGTTTTTTGTATTTCCATACAAATTGTGAAATTATTTGTTCTAGTTCTGTGAAAAATATCGCTGGTAGCTTGATATGGATTGCATTGAATTTATAAATTGCTTTGGGTAGTATACTCATTTTCACTATATTGATTCTTCCAATCCATGAACATGGTATATTTCTCCATCTATTAGTGTCCTCTTTGATTTCTTTCATCAGTATTTTATAGTTTTCTATATATAGGTCTTTAGTTTCTTTAGGTAGATATATTCCTAAATATTTTATTCTTTTTGTTGCAATGGTGAACGGAATTGTTTCCTTAATTTCTTTTTCTACTTTCTCATTATTAGTGTATAGGAATGCAAGGGATTTCTGTGTGTTGATTTTATATCCTGCAACTTTACTATATTCATTGATTAGCTCTAGTAATTTTCTGGTGGAGTCTTTAGGGTTTTCTATGTAGAGGCTTATGTCATCTGCAAACAGTGAGAGTTTTACTTCTTCTTTTCCAATCTGGATTCCTTTTATTTCTTTTTCTGCTCTGATGGCTGTGGCCAAAACTTCCAGAACTATGTTGAATAGTAGTGGTGAGAGTGGGCACCCTTGTCTTGTTCCTGACTTTAGGGGAAATGCTTTCAATTTTTCACCATTGAGGATAATGTTTGCTGTGGGTTTGTCATATATAGCTTTTATTATGTTGAGGTATGTTCCTTCTATTCCTGCTTTCTGGAGAGTTTTTATCATAAATGGATGTTGAATTTTGTCAAAGGCCTTCTCTGCATCTATTGAGATAATCATATGGCTTTTATTTTTCCATTTGTTAATGTGGTGAATTACATTGATTGATTTGCAGATATTGAAGAATCCTTGCATCCCTGGGATAAAGCCCACTTGGTCATGGTGTATGATCTTTTTAATGTGTTGTTGGATTCTGATTGCTAGAATTTTGTTGAGGATTTTTGCATCTATGTTCATCAGTGATATTGGCCTGTA
>NW_024079757.1:0-1087 GCF_014754425.2 Oryx dammah
AAGCCCGTCCCGGGAAGGGAATTCTAAGAAGAGAGGTTTCCAAACACCAGGAAACACTCTCCCTGCCGAGTCTAAGGCGAGCCTTGGAAACACAGAGGGCAACATAACAGGAAGGAAAAACGAATAAATAATTAAAACCAACAGATTACAAGCCCAACAGTAACTCCCCCAGCGGAAAAGCCGCGCAGACGCCTGCAACCGCGGCTAGCAAGTGGGGGCAGGGCAGGGAAGCGCGGGAGCCGCGGGCTGCCGCGCTCGGTAAGAAGCGGGCAGAAACGCCCCACGCGTAACCAGAGCGATCGAACTTGGGCTAGCAAACCAGGCTTGGGGATAGCTACCACGCGAAAAGCTGGAACATAAGACCCCGCCAGGACCGCGCACAGAACAAAGGACTGAACGGAAATAGCCGGCTGCAGACCATCCCCCGCCGGGGACAGGCAGCCAGAGCTGTAAGGGCTGGAAAGGGGCAATCGCAGCCCCGGAGAGACTACCTGAAAAGCGGCAGGCAGGCTTCTTTGCTGAGACTTCAGGGGATGCAGGACAGTCACCATCCGCCTCACAAGGAGTGCCAGCAGTACACCCAGAAAACTGAGCAGTAGAGACAGAGAAGGGGACAAGTCCCGGCGACCGCGCTCGCCAAGCTCCCGAGCTGCTCGGACCCGGGAGGGGCGCAGAGCGCAGTCCCAAACAAGTTTGTGCCTCTGAGGGTTACCTGGGCGCCAAAACCGAGCGGCTTGGACCGGGGAGGTGCGCGAAGCCTGGGGCTGGCCTCGGATGGTTCCTGGCTGAGCTCCGTGGAGCCGGAGCGGTTTGTGCGTCGTTGGGGGAGACAGGTCCAGCGGGGTTGAGATGCTGTGTGCCCACGACAGTGCTATTTGTTTGCAGCATCCCCCCCTTCCCACAGCGCGACTGAACTAGTGAGCCTAAAAACAAAAAAAGTGTCCACCACCGCCCCCATGTGTCAGGACGGAATTCAGACCCTGAAGAGACCAGCAAACAGAAGTTAAACAGAGGGAAATGCCTTGGAAGTGACCAACACGGCCCACAACATCAGAGAAGGGCCAGATATATCTTCACAATTTTTACA
>NW_024079758.1:0-1087 GCF_014754425.2 Oryx dammah
ACCAAAAAGACTGAAGATCTGAGGGCAAGCGATACTAAAAAAGAAGGATGAAGACGCTCTAAAAAAAACCATAAAGTCTGTATCAGGAACCAAGAAGAGTCCTTAATGATGAGACTGTTGTTGGCGAAGCTAAATTTTCTACCAATTGGACTCTCCGTTGTGAGGAATGCTGTCTGTCTGTATTTCAGATTCCTTGAGACCCAGGAAGGATGTCTCACCACCAGCATCCGCCTCTGCATCCACATCCGCTTCCGAAGCCGAAGCCACAGCCTCAGCCGCATCCGCAGCCGCATCCTCAGCCGCAGCCGCAGCCGCATCCTCAGCCGCATCCGCAGCCACAGCCGCAGCCGCACCCACAGCCGCAGCCGCATCCGCAGCTGCATCTGAAGCCGCATCCTCAGCCGCAGCCGCAGCTTCAGCCGCATCCGAAGCCGCATCCTCAGCCGCAGCCGCATCCACAGCCGCATCCTCAGCCGCATCCACAGCCGCATCCTCAGCCGCAGCCGCAGCCGCATCCTCAGCCACAGCCACAGCCGCATCCGAAGCCGCATCCTCAGCCGCATCCTCAGCTGCATCCTCAGCTGCATCCTCAGCCGCAGCCGCAGCCGCAGCCGCATCCGAAGCCGCATCCGCAGCCGAATCCTGAGCCGCATCCTGAGCCGCATCCGCATCCGCAGCCACAGCCGCATCCGAAGCCGCAGCCGCATCCGCAGCCGCATCTGCATCCGAAGCCACTGCCGCAGCCGCATCCACATTAGCGTAGGCATCACCATCAGTGCAAGGAGCCCTGCCATCCACCTCCAATAGTGTGCCCACCAAAGTGCCATGAGCCTTGCCCACCTCATCCATGCCCACCTCCACTGAGCCAGCAGAAATGCCCTCCTGGGCCACCATGCCCACCATGGGAGCAGAAGTGTCCACCCAAGTGGAAGTAATAGCAACTGATTTCATCTGGACCAAGAAACAAGATCCAGGCTCTTCCATTGTCCTCCCTTCGGCCATGGTGACGGACTGCATCTTCCTTACTCTCCCTCCTAAAATGACAGCTGAGAGAGAAAAGGCTTGCTTCCTGAAGCTGACACCACGT
>NW_024079759.1:0-1087 GCF_014754425.2 Oryx dammah
TCAGGAAATCATTTTTTTCCTTCATGTGACACACTGAGCACCTACCTTGGGAGGAGCAGGTTATTGGCAAGTCAATAAACCAAACAGATGTTGTAGCTTGAACTGGGAGCTTCATCCTCCCCACCACACTTCAGAGATTCTAGGAGCTCCACACCCTATTTTGGGGCTTCTGGATGTCCTTCGTATTGAAGGAAGTTAGGGTGTAAGCAAAGCTCAGAGATCTGGATCCAAACTTCTCAGTTTGGACCACACATTCAAATCTCCTAGTCTGTGCTTCTTAACCCTCAGTGAACCTAAGGAATTGCCTATGTGTCTTGTGCAAAAACACGTTCTCATCCAACATTTGTGGGTGGGGCCTGAGAGTCTGAGTTTCTCACAAGCTCCAGGTGTTGCCCAGGCTTCTTAAGGTGTCCATATTAAACAGTGAATAACAGTGGAAACAGTGTCAGACTTTATTTTTGAGGGCTCCCAAATCACTGCAGATGGTGATTGCAGCCACGAAATTAAAAGATGCTTACTCCTTGGAAGAAAAGTTGTGACAAACCTAGAGAGTATATTCAAAAGAAGAGACATTACTTTGCCGACTAAGGTCTGTCTAATCAAAGCTATGGTTTTTCCTGTGGTCATGTATGGATGTGAGATTTGGAGTGTGAAGAAGGCATAGCGCCGAAGGATTGATGCTTTTGAACTGTGGTGTTGGAGAAGACTCTTGAGAGTCCCTTGGACTGCAGGGAGATCCAACCAGTCCCTTCTGAAGGAAATCAGCCCTGGGCCTTCTTTGGAAAGAATGATGCTAAAGCTGAAACTCCAGGACTTTGGCCACCTCATGTGAAGAGCTGACTCATTGGAAAAGACTCTGATGCTGGGAGAGATTGGGGGCAGGACGAGAAGGGGATGACAGAGGATGAGACAGAGGATCAGTGGAAGTGTGTCTGAGTGAACTCCGGGAGTTGGTGATGGACATGGAGGCCTGCTGTGCTGCGATTCATGGGGTCCCAAATAGTCAGACATGATTGACCAAATGAACTGAACTGAACTGTACTGAACTAGAGAGCTTTTGAAAACTACTGATGCCCTGGTTGATTCT
>NW_024079760.1:0-1087 GCF_014754425.2 Oryx dammah
TCTGTTGCCAGGAAGTGACGTCATTTCCTGGGTTCATTGCCGAGGAAACTTACACAAAGCTCCCCAAGCGAACCTCTGGGTTTCTGTCTGTTCACCCACCCCCTTAGGTCATGTGCAGGCACAGTGACACCCACACCGCTCACCTACAGCTTTGGCAGGCCTGGGTGAAGCCAGGGCCTGAGCTCTGAGGACACATCTCTTTCAAACAGGCTCCTTCTTCTCATCTGTGATGTGGCCCTTGACAAGCCATATGCCCCTCAGGGTTTCCCTAGTCTCTCCATCTGCAGAATGGGGTCCGTCTCATCTACTGCCTTGGTCTGTCAGCCTAAAACACCTACATGCCTTTCAACTTGGGGCTGGTATCACATGGAGCTTGTGCCCTGGGACTTCCCAAAGGCAAGATTCAGTGCATGGCTGACCTAGCAGAGAATGGGGCAAAAACAGGCCTGGATGGGTTCTGGGAGCTAGGAAAATTCAGGAAAAGTGTCAGAAAGCCTGACACTACTTTTATAGCTCGAGAGGAAAGCGGACTTCCATGTCTCCACACAAGATGAGGACTTACTCCCCTGTTGAAACTCCATAGGAATCCCAAGATCCATGTCAGCACTATGGAGGAAAACTGAGTTTCTGGGCTCAACTCGAGATGAGGACATAGGCCCCTGCCCCTACTGGAGAGGAATCTAGAGAGGCTCCTCACAACTCTCACGGAGACTTGACTTTCCTGAGGCAACACGAGCAGGTCTCTGAGGTCCCTGTAGTAATTTGAGCGGAACCTCAAGTTTCCTGCTGCAACTCAAGAAAAACTAGGAAATTCTCCCCTCAAGGTGAGATGAGGACCATTTCCTCCTCAGCGTCTCAAGAGGAATCCCACTTTCCCTCTAGAGCCTCGAAGGGGTCCTTGACACCCTTGATGCAACTCAAGAAGATCCCTGACATACCCGTCTCCACTTGAGAGGAACACCGTGTGTCCCACCACAACTCAAGAAGAGCCCCGTTTCCCTCTCCTCATCTCAAGATGAGGGTCCATTTCCCTGCTTCATCGGGAAAGAATTCGGGTGTTCCTGTTGCACCTCAAGTGGAGGTGGTC
>NW_024079761.1:0-1087 GCF_014754425.2 Oryx dammah
ATCCGTGAGCTGACCGTGGAGGATGCTGGGGAGTACTCGTGCGTGTGTGGGCAGGAGAGGACCTCAGCCACGCTCGCCGTCAGAGGTAAAGACCACGTGTGGCCAGGCAGAGCTGTTTTGGCTGCCCTTCGCCTCTCTGCTCTCAGTTCCCTCTCCTAGCTTGCTAATGCACTATCGTGCTCCTTTTCCTCCCGTAATTATTCTGTTCTCCCTGTCATGGCCCGTGTCTGTTCCGTGGCACACGCACCGCTGGGCCGTTTAAAGTCACAGTCGCAGTGTGTGCTGGCCCCCCCAGCAGGTGGGCCAAGTCCAGCTGGGTTTTGTGTCTTCTGTGCACTCTCTGTATCCTGTTTCCTTCTGTGGGTTCAGAGAGCCTGATAGTGTTTGTGTGTTTCTGACCCCCTCCAGCCCTGCCTGCAAGGTTCACAAAGGGTCTGAAGAAGGAAGAGGCCGTGGAAGGGGCCACAGCCAAGCTGTGCTGTGAGCTGAGCAAGGCGGCCCCCGTGGAGTGGAGGAAGGGGCCCGAGACCCTCAGAGCCGGAGACAGAGTGAGCCTGAGGCAGGAGGGAGCCGTGTGTGAGCTGGAGATCCGTGAGCTGACCGTGGAGGATGCTGGGGAGTACGCGTGCGTGTGTGGGCAGGAGAAGACCTCAGCCACGCTCGCCATCAGGGGTAAAGACCGCGTGTGACCACGTGGCTGGCGTTTGGCAGCTGCTGTTGCCTCTCTGCTCTCAGTTCCCTTTCCTCCCCTGTTCACTCACTGCCCGGCTCCTTTTCCTTTCCTAACTATTCTGTTCTCCTTGTCACGTTCCCCGTCTGTTCTTCGGCACGAGTGGAGGTTGGACCTTTTAAAGTCACAGTCACAGCGTGTACTGGCACACCCAGCATACCTGTGTCCAGTTGGGTGTTGTGTCTTCTGTGTACTCTCCATTTCCTACTTCATCTGTGTGTACAGAAAGCCGAAGAGTCTTTGTGTCTTTCTGCCCATTTCTAGCCCTGCCTGCCAAGTTCCTGAAGAGTCTCAGGAAGGAGGAGGCCACGGAAGGGGCCACAGCCAAGCTGCGCTGTGAGCTGAGCAAGGCGGCCC
>NW_024079762.1:0-1086 GCF_014754425.2 Oryx dammah
GGTCAGGACACAGAACTTGTCTGTTAAACATCTGATGTGCACTTGTCAAACGTTTGCCTTAATGATCTGCCTTGAAACTGTCATAGCACCTGTGGATGTGTCATTTAGCTGGTTGATGTGGAGTGCATACTGAGGCTCAGGGTCTAGCAGAAATGGACTCATCTGCCATCTTGGACCTATTTGGATAAATAATGTCATTTGCAGTGACAAGGACAGACCTAGACATTATCACACTGTGTGAAGTAAGTCAGAGAAAGACAATGATTCCACCTGAGATTTCACTCTTATGTGGAATCTAGTTTTTTAAAAAGATACAACTGAACTTATTTACAAAACAGACACAGACTGTTGTGTTTTTTTTTTTTTATACATTGACATTGAAGTCGCTCAGTAGTGTCTGTTTGCGACCCCATGGTCTGTAGCCTACAGGCTCCTCCGTCCATGGAATTTTCCAGGCAAGAGTACTGGAGTGGGTTGCCATTTCCTTCTACAGGAGCTCTTCCTGACCCAGGGATCGAACCCGGGACTCTCACATTGTAGGCAGAGGCTTTACCATCTGAGCCACCAGGAAGTCCACGACACAGATATCAAAAACAAATCTATGGTTCCCAAGGGAACATGTGGGGAAGATTAAATCAGAAGCCTGGGATGAACATACATACATTACTTCAGAAAAGACAGACAACAAACAAGGACTTACTGTATAGCCCTGGAAACCCTACTCAATATTCTCTGATTCCTTATATGACAAAAGAATCTAAAAAAGAATGAGTATATATATATGAATAACTGAATCATTTTGCTCTACACCCAAAACTTCTATAACATTATAAGTCAGCTATACTCCAACAAAGTTAAAATATCAAAAAGTAAATGTCATACCACATTCTGCTGCTGCTGAAAACAATCTTATAACTCCCATCTCACTCAGAGCAAAAGTCAAAACACTTCCAACACCCTGCAGGCCTACAAGGTCTGGCTGTACCTCTGACCTCATCTCAGTTAATCTGCTCCAGCCATACTGGCCTCCTCACTTTATAGAAACACACAGACATCCTCCTGCCCTGGTGCATTTGCCTGGAGGTT
>NW_024079763.1:0-1086 GCF_014754425.2 Oryx dammah
CCCAGGTGCCTGCTCTATGCCACAGGCCGGGGGGAAATGCCAAGAGCCGCCCGCCTGCAGGCTGGGGCCCCCGGGGGGGGGGGGGGGGTTGACTAGGGGCTGCACTGCGGGGCTCGGACAGCTAACTGTGCTCTGCTTCTTCCTCAGAGGATGGCTGCATTCCTGACACTGCTCAAGCCTAAGGCACAAGTTTAGGGATGATTCTGCAGCAGGTGCATGTCAGTGACATCGGTGTAAGCCGGCCCCCAGCTGCCCCCTCCCTCCTCATCCCCACCCCCGCCCGTGGCATTCAGTTTGTATCCGAGGTGAGCACCTCTGTCCCTGAGGTATCCAGGAACCCTGTCTCACCTGTGTGGATCCCTGAGTACATGGAAATGCCGGCTGCCCCAGAGGCAATTTCAAGCTTGAGGATGCTTGCAGCGTCAGGTGGCCTGGCTCTCCCAGTCTCAGGTCAGGCACTGCTGCACTGTTCATCAGGCAAACGGCTTGTGTGGACCCGGCCCACGTTGCGCTGGGAGATGTTTGGCCACTGCGTCACCGGTGACCAGACGGCCCAGAATTCTAAGGGGCGTGTCCCAGGAGCCAACGCCTTTAGACTGCATTTGATTGGTTCCTTGATGAGGTCTGGAGGTCAGGGTGGAGAGTTCAGCCCCTTCCCACCACCATACTAGGCGTGCGTGGTGGCTGCCAGGGTTCTGCGCGTGTGGGTCTCGCTTTCCCTGCTCATTGGCTGTGGGCAAGCAACCTGTTCTTAGTACCACATAAACTGAGGGCGGGGAGTGGGCTGTGCTGGCTGTCTCGTGTCCAGCTTGTTTGCAGCCCGGGGCTACAGCGAGAACACCGTGGAGAGTGAGACGGGGCCAGAGGAAGGCGACAGCACCCCAGGATCCTGGATCTTAGCTGTAAGCCCAGGTCTTCATGAGGCAGGGGCCCTGGGGCCTACCAGCCCGGAGGGAGCGGTAGAGGCGATGCAGGCCCCAGGTGGTGCACCAGGCGAGGAGGCCGCCCTCTTCTGGGTGGAGGCAGTGGAGGAAGGTGTGGCCCTGGAGGAGGGAGAGGTGGCGGGGATCGGGCAGGAGTTCCAGC
>NW_024079764.1:0-1086 GCF_014754425.2 Oryx dammah
TGACCACCTCTGATACCTGATTAAATTTTTCAGTCCCTACCCTTGGCATCCAAGTCTTTGGCCTGCCTTCAGTATGAATCCTGTTAACTCATTTTAGTAAGAATTCTTCTATGGTGATGTCTCCTCTTAGTAATTTTCCATTCACAGACCCCCAACTCTGTTGGTTGACTAAAAATCTTCAGCCGTCTTCACTGTACTCAGAGTGGACACTGATCTCTCCCCTCTACTGCAATAGTCTTGACATCTATTCCAGGAGACATGTGGGAAGCATTGCACCATCCAGTCTTTGTTCCCTGCTAGAAGCTAGAAGCCAGGAGGCTCAAAGTCTTAAATGTCAGGGTTTGGCAGTGATGGGAATGGGCGTTTTATTGGTACCCAAGGGGTTTTGATTTATGGAGGTTACTGAGTGGCAGCACAGAGACGTCTATGCCATTGAAAGAAGATTCCTATTATTTGCATTTCCTGAAAGGAGAGGTCATGCTATGCCAGCCCCTGGGAAGAATCAGGTTTGGGTCAGAAGGCGAGCAGGAAGGAGCAGAAGGCCTAAACGACAGCCTTTATTGGGGTGTCCACAGAAAAGGCAAGGCATGGCTGGGGAAACAACTTAAGGTGGACAAGTGTGAATGGGTAAAGAGCTTAAGGTGGGCCAGTGTGAATGATTCTGGTGGGCTTTGGGCTTCAGGCTGTGATCCTAGTTGTGATACCTGGGCCTGGGATAACTGAGGACAGAGGAGATATCAGCCTGGTGTGTGAGAAAGATGGTGGATAAGGACTCAGTCTTGAATCAGCCAGCCTGCAGGTAAGGCCAGTACCACCCATAACAGGGCCCTGTGATGAATGGAGGCCAAGTAGACACACAGAACAGAAGAAAACATGAAATCGTGGGGTGTGGGAGATGGTAAGAAAAAGATCATAAAACAAAGTAAAGTTCAGTTCAGTTCAGTTCAGTTCAGTCGCTCAGTTGTGTCTGACTCTTTGTGACCCCATGAATCGCAGCATGCCAGGCCTCCCTGTCCATCACCACCTCCAGGAGTTCACTCAGACTCACGTCCATCAAGTCCGTGATGCCATCCAGCCATCTCATCC
>NW_024079765.1:0-1086 GCF_014754425.2 Oryx dammah
TATGAGGCCCGTTTCCGCTGAGGCGTCTCGAGGCAAATCACACCTTCCCTCTTGATCTTCGAAAGGGTCTTTCACACCCTTGCTGAAACTCAAGAAGTTCCCCTACATACCCGCCTCCACTCGAGAGGAACCCCGAGGGTCCCGCCCATATCAAGAGGAGCACCGTTTCCTCCTCATTGCTCTAGATGAGGGTTCCATTCCCTGCTTCATCGGGACAGGATTCCCGGCTTTCCTGGCGCATCTCGGAGGAGGCGCTCTCCAGAAGAAATTCGAGAGGAACTCCAGCAGTGGTACCACCATTCCCAATGTGCACAAAATATCTCAGTTCACTGCAGAAGAACCTGATTTCCCTCACTGCATCGAATTGCACACCGAGGATCGACTCACACCACAGTGGCACGTGTGACAGGCCTGTGGGAAACCCTCGTGGGAAAGCCTCCATGGAATGCCGCAGATCCCTGTATCAAGGCGACAAGAAGCCTGCCGCGGCTGCTCCAGCTCGTGAGGAATGCGGACGTGCATGTCCCCACTCGAGACTCGGACAGACTCACCTGTGGTTGCCTCTTTACATACCCCAAGATTCATGACAGAGGTGGAGAGGAATCCTCAGGTTCCGTCATAGACTCCAGACGAGGATTTAGGCCATGGCACGGAATGCAGAGGATTCCCGACAGGCCGTTCGCAACTTGCAGGGAGACTGGCACTTCCTGAGGCCACAAGGGAGGGTCCCAGAGGTCAACGTCTTAACTCGAGAAGGTCCTGCCACAACTCTACAAAATCCACGAGGTTCTCCCTCCAGGCTAGATGAGGCCCTTTTCCGCTGACGTGTCTCGAGGCAAATCAAACCTTCCATCTTGAACGTCGAAAGAGAGTATCACACCCTTGTTGCATCTCAAGAAGTTCCCCTACATACCCGCCTCCACTCGAGAGGAACCCCGAGGGTCCCGCCCTCATCAAGAGGAGCCCCGTTTCCTCCTCATAGATCTAGATGAGTGTTCCATTCCCTGCTTCGTCGGGAAAAGATTCCCGGCTTTCCTGGCGCATCTCGGAGGAGGCGCTCTCCACAGGAAAATCGAGAGGAACTCC
>NW_024079767.1:0-1086 GCF_014754425.2 Oryx dammah
CCAACCAGTCCATTCTGAAGGAGATCAACCCGAGGATTTCGCTGGAGTGAATGATGCTAAAGCGGAAGCTCCAGGACGTTGGCCACCTCCTGCGAAGAGTTGACTCATTGGAAAAGACTCTGATGCCGGGAGGGATTGGGGGCAGGAGGAGAAGAGGACGACCGAGGATGAGATGGCTGGGTGGCATCACGGACTCGATGGACGTGAGTTTGGGTGAGCTCCGGGAGACGGTGAGGAACAGGGAGGCCAGGCGTGCTGCCATTCACGGGGTGGCAAAGTGTCGGACGCCACTGAGCGACTGAACTGAACTGAACCGATGGCAACTGTTCTGTTTGGTTTTGAACGTCATAGCGGGGAGGGAGATGGGAGCGAGGTTCCAAGGGAGGGGATATCTGTATACCTATGGCTGATTTTGGTTCATGTGAGCAGAAAACAACACAATTCTCTAAAGCAATTCTCCTTCGAGAAGAAATTAATGAATTGAGAAAGAGCTGCATTCTGTTTTCTATAGGGGCTGTATCAGTTTCTTGACTTTCATGTCTAGGATGTTGTTCATTCCTCCAGTGGGTGGTTGCCGTACTTGTGTGTTTCACAATCTTGGGGTTTTTTTGTTGTTGTTTCTGTTTTTCTCTGAAAGCCCCTTAGCAGTGGAACTGCCAGATCATATGGTCGGTTTCTTGTTATCCTCAGAAGGCACTTCTGTAGTGAGGTTGATAACGTCTCCTACCAAATCTATGCCGCTAGTACCGTTAAGTGTCCCTTTCCAAAATGTTATTCTACCGTGTCTTCTCTGTACAACATTGGATACTTTTTCCCTACTCATAGGTGATACCACATTGGGACAGTTTTTGCATCTCTAACAATACAGTGGGCTTCCCAGGCAGCACAGTGGTAAAGAATCTGCATTCAAAGGCAGGACTCAAAGGAGATGCGAGCGGAGAAGATCACCTGGAGGAGGAAATGGGAATTCACTCCAGAGTACTTGCCTGGAAAATTCCATGGACAGAGGAACCCCGTGGGATCCCATTGCTGGGATCACAGAGAGTTGACCACAAAAGAGTTCACAGTAACTCACGATAATGGGTG
>NW_024079768.1:0-1086 GCF_014754425.2 Oryx dammah
AAGACTCTTTCCTCCTGTGGCAGGAGACGTGTGGCTGACAAGTGCCCCCGGGGCAGGAAGAAACCTGACACGGAAGCTCTTAAACAAACCAAGCAGAGCTCAGAAAAGTGCGTGGGGACAGAGAGTATTGGAACCTCTGGATCCAGCTGTACCTGAAGTTTGACCTATGGCTCAGTACCCTTGATATTTAGGCCCTGGCACCAGCCCCAATTAAGAGATGTGAGTGGCTATCCTAATACTTGCAAACAAAAGCATTCTGAGTGACATATGACACAACTCATAGTAAAGCTTATCCATAACTCTGGCTACGGGATGGGGGCTCTGGGGGTGTCTGTGGGGGAGCGAACATCCAGGACTCAAGAGGCAGCAGGACGCACCAGGCACAGACGTGGACTGGGTCTCCGCAGCTGGGGGACAGAGAATGCAGGTCAGAAACAGTGCATAGAAGGGGCTTCCTGCGGGCAAAGGGATGATGCCAAGTTGCAGAGCAGCTGAGGTGTCAGTCCACGCATCTGCTCTGCCAGGGATGGATGGGCCACCCTCTGTCATCCTCAGCCCTCCCAAGAGGCTCCTCCCGAGAAGTTCCAACAACCAGCATCTCTTATTTGCAATATCAAGGTAAATGACTCTATGTTTTGATGACACAGTGGATCCAGAGTCAATTGCCAGGCTCACAGCTTTCATGGATCCACTGAGGCAGAGAGACAGGGCTCCAGCTCCAGGTCATGTCCCGTGTGTGATCTGTCACGCTCGACCTTAAGGGAGACAAGGCGGTGCCTGGCAAGTCACACAGGGGACCCAGCGCTGCTCACAGCAGAACCGTACTTCCCAGTTCCTAAGGTCCAGGACTCAGGAGGCAGAACAGGGGCCACCTGCAGCCCCAGCCCACGATCTCTGCTCAGAGCGCACCTGGCAGACCTGCTCCCTTTTGGCTCTGGTTTGCATTGGGGCATGGAGCAAAATGTCACTTTTCATTTATTTTCTTTTTCTTTTTTTTTTTCCTTCTAATTCATCAACCTACCGAGGGGCCAGACAAAAGCTAATACACTAACTAAGCAAAGCAATAGGAGGATTTCAAGGAAAAGG
>NW_024079769.1:0-1086 GCF_014754425.2 Oryx dammah
CAAGGGACTCTCAAGAGTCTTCTCCAACACCACACTTCAAAAGCATCAACTCTTCGGCGCTTAGCCTTCTTCACAGTCTAATTCTCACATCCATTCATGACTACTGGAAAAACCATAGCCTTGACTAGACGGACCTTAGTTGGCAAAGTAATGTCTCTGCTTTTGAATATGCTATATAGGTTGGTCATAACTTTTCCTCCAAGGAGTAAGCATTTTTTAATTTCATGGCTGCAGTCACAACCTGCAGTGATTTTGGAGCTTCCAAAAATAAAGTCTGACACGGTTTCTACTGTTTCCCCATCTATTTGCCATGAAGTGATGGGACCGGATGCCATGATCTTAGTTTTCTGAATATTGAGCTTTAAGCCAACGTTTTCACTCTCCGCTTTCACTTTCATCAAGAGGCTTTTTAGCTACTCTTCACTTTCTGCCATAAGGGTGGTGTCATCTGCATATCTGCATACTGATATTTCTCCCGGCAATCTTGACTCCAGCTTGTGTTTCTTCCAGTCCAGTGTTTCTCATGATGTACTCTGTATATAAGTTAAATAGGCAGGGTAACAATATACAGCCTTGATGAACTCCTTTTCCTATTTGGAACCAGTCTGTTGTTCCATGTCCAGCTCTAACTGTTGCTTCCTGACCTGCATATAGGCTTCTCAAGAGGCAGGTGAGGTGGTCTGGTATTCCCATCTCTTTCAGAATTTTCCACAGTTTATTGTGATCCACACAGTCAAAGGCTTTGGCATACTCAATAAAGCAGAAATTGATGTTTTTTCTGGAACTCTCTTGCTTTTTCCATGATCCAGCGGATGTTGGCAATTTGATCTCTGGTCCCTCTGCCTTTTCTAAAACCAGCTTGAACATCAGGGAGTTCATGGTTCACTTATTGCTGAAGCCTGGCTTGGAGAATTTTGAGCATTACTTTACTAGCATGTGAGATGAGTGCAATTGTGCGGTAGTTTGAGCATTCTTTGGCATTGCCTTTCTTTGGGATTGGAATGAAAACTGACCTTTTCCAGTCCTGTGGCCACTGCTGAGTTTTCCAAATTTGCTGACATATTGAGTGCAGCACTTTCACAGCAT
>NW_024079770.1:0-1086 GCF_014754425.2 Oryx dammah
ATTTGGAAAACTCAGCAGTGGCCATAGGACTGGAAAAGCTCAGTTTTCATTCCAATACCAAAGAAAGGCAATGCCAAAGAATGCTCAAACTACCGCACAATTGCACTCATCTCTCATGCTAGCAAAGTAACACTCAAAATTCTCCAAGCCAGGCTTCCATATCTGAACTGAGAACTTCCAGATGTTCAAGCTGGATTTAGAAAAGGCGGAGGAACCAGAGATTAAATTGCCAATATCCATTGGATCATAGAAAAAGCAAGAGAATTCCAGAAAAACATCTACTTCTGCTTCACTGACTATCCTTTGACTGGGTGGATCACAAAACAATTGTGGGAAATTCTTCAAGAGATGGGAATACCAGACCACCTTACCTGCCTCCTGAGAAATCTGTCCACAGGTCAAGAAGCAACAGTTAGAACTGGACATGGAACAATGGACTGGTTCCAAATTGGGAAAGGAGTATGTCAAGGCTGTATATTGTCACCTTGCTTATTCAACTTATATGCAGAGTACATCATGTGAAATGCCAGGTTGGATGAAGCACAAGCTGGAATCAAGATTGCTGGGAGAAATATCAATAACCTCAGATATGTAGATGACACCAGCCTTATGGCAGAAAGCAAAGAGGACCTAAAGAGCCTCTTGATGAAAGTGAAAGAGGAGAGTGAAAAAGCTGGCTTAAAACTCAACATTCAAAAAACGAAGATCATGGCATCTGGGCCCATCCCTTCATGGCAAATAGATGGAAAAACAATGGAAACAGTGTCACACTTTATTTTCTTTGGCTCCAAATCACTACAGATGGTGATTGCAGCCATGAAATTAAAAGACACTTACTTCTTGGAAGAAAAGCTATGGCAAACCTAGACAGCATATTAAGAAAGCAGAAACATTACTTTGCCGACAAAGGTCCATCTAGTCAAACCTATGGTTTTTCCAGTAGTCATGTATGGATGTGAGTATTGGGCCATAAAGAAGGTTGAGCACTGAAGAATTAATGCTTTTAAACTGTGGTGTTGGAGAAGACTCTTGAGAGTCCCTTGGACAGCAAGGAGATCAAATCAGTCCATCCTAAAGGAAATCAAT
>NW_024079771.1:0-420 GCF_014754425.2 Oryx dammah
GAAGTTCAAGAGGGAAGGGGTAATTTGCCTCGAGACGCCTCAGCGGAGAAGGGCCTCATCTCGCCTGGAGGGGAGAACCTCCTGGATTTTCTCGAGTTGCGGCGGGACCCTCTCGACTTATGAGAGGGACCTCTGGGACCCTCCCTTGTGGCCTCAGGACAGGCCAGTCTCCATGCGAGTTGCGACGGGCCTGTCGGGATTCCTCTGCAGTCGGTGCCGGGTCCTAAGACGTCGTGTGGAGTCTATGAAGGAACGTGAGGATTCCTCTCCAGTGCTGACATGGATCTTGGGGTCCTTCTGGGGGCTCTACAGGGGAGTCAGTCCTTGTCTCGAGTGGGGACATGCACGTCCGCTTTCCTCACGAGCTGGAGCAGCCGTGGCAGGCTTCCCGGAGCCTTGATACAGGGATCTGTAGCATTC
>NW_024079771.1:520-1085 GCF_014754425.2 Oryx dammah
CAGGTTCTTCTGGAGTGGACTGAGACATTTTGTGCACATTGGGAACGGTGGCACGAACCCTGGAGTTCCTCTCGACTTTCCTGTGGAGAGAGCCACCTCCGAGATGCAACAGCAAAGCCGGGAATCCTTTCCCAACCAAGCAGGGAAAGGAACCCTCATCTCGAGCTTTGAGGAGGAAACGGGGCTCCTCTTGATGTGGGCGGGACCCTCGGTATTCCTCTCGAGTGGAGGCGGTTATGTCGGGGAACTTCTTGAGTTGCAGCAAGGGTGTGAAGGACCCTTTCGAAGTTCAAGATGGAAGGGGTGATTTGCCTCGAGACGCCTCAGTGGAAAAGGGCCTCATCTCGCCTGGAGGGGAGAACCTCTAGCTTTTTCTCGAGTTGCGGTGGGAGCTTCTCGAGTTATGACGGGGACCTCTGGGACAATCCCTTGTGGCCTCAGGACAGGCCAGTTTCCATGCGAGTTGCGAGGGGCCTGTCGGGATTCCTCTGCAGTCGGTGCCGGGGCCTAAGACCTCGTGTGGAGTCTATGAGGGAACGTGAGGATTCCTCTCCAGTGCTGACAT
>NW_024079773.1:0-1085 GCF_014754425.2 Oryx dammah
CCTTCTCCAATGCATGAAAGTGAAAAGTGAAAGTGAAGTCGCTCCAGCGTCTCCGACTCTTAACGACCCCATGGGCTGCAGCCTACCAGGCTCCTCCATCCATGGGATCTTCCAGGCAAAAATACTGGAGTGGGTTGCCATTTCCTTCTCCTTTAAAGAATATAAGAAACATTGAATGTACAGAAAAGTGTTGGTAAGTTATATTTACATAAGAAACGAGTTCATCAAAGGATACCATTTCATTAAGAAAATGAAAATAAAAGACCAAGAGTTAAACATGGAAAATAAGTAACACATATTTGCATCCAAAGACATTGTCATGGTAAGTTGTAATATCATATTTGTAATAGTCAAGAATTGGAAATAACTCAGATTTATACTGTCAGTAGAAATGATCAGTACATGGCCATGTGATCATTCAAAGCATACTCTAATAAATAAAGTGCTACAATATACAACATCATGTGTGAATCCCAAACATAATTTAGAGTCTAAGAAATTAGATACAAAAGATGAAACATACGGCATCATTTTAAATAAAGTTCAAACACTGATGAAACTCTCTATGTTAGTAGAAGCTAGGTAAGCACTTTTTTCCCTGTCGAGGAGGGAAGACACAGATACTGGGGACGACAGTGACTGTGGTGCTGGAGACATTCTCTTTGCTGCTCTGGGCTGGGGTTCATACTGAGGTCTATACTTACTGCTCCTACATTGTTTTCTATGATTACATGTAAGCAACAATGTTGCTTTAAAAATATATTATTCCCCTTCACAATTCTTGCCCTGAACTGAAAAATGAATGAACAATGAGAAGATCCATATTTCACCACGAAATCTCTGACTTTGAAGCCCGTTTAACCTCACTCTCTATTCTTGAAGACATTTCACTCCAGGAGCATCCTGAGTACCAGTGGCCCTTCCCTCTCTCTTACCTGAGCAGATCACAGAGGCCACGTTGCCATGGGAACAGTCAGGACCACCCAGGGTAGTCACAGGACAACTCCACAGGAAGGACTCTGCCCCCGAACAGTGAAATCGGGCTGTTAGGATCTGATCACCTCCTTCCACCAAGTGTGGTCCTC
>NW_024079774.1:0-1085 GCF_014754425.2 Oryx dammah
GAACCTGAGTCCCTGCTCGCCTGCCAGTGCTTGACAGACCGAGTTTCTCTAGGGCTCTCTTCCCCAGCACAGACGCGTGCAAGTCGTTGGGGCCTGCCCCTGTGGTTCTGAGCTCGTGCCCACAGCCCCAGCTCAGGGAAGCAGCCCCGGAGCAAAGACCTCCGGGAGGCGCGTGGCGCCCCAGCATGGAAGGCGAGTGCACAGCACGCTGGAAAGCCAGCCTCTTCGGGGGAAAAGCAGTCAGCCCAGCTGCGTGCGTGTGCAAGTCCTGGCTGTGAAATCGCAAGTGGGCCTCTAGAACGGCAGAGCTCCAGCTCTGCTCAGAGGCCCGATCTGGCAGAGTCCCTGGTGTGAGGCTGCTCTGCCGTGGGCGACACTTGCCCAGACTTTCCTCGCTGCTAGTGTTCCTGCCCAGGAAGGAGCATGCTGCCCCAGGCTGGGAGATGCCACTGGAGCCTTCCTGGCCTCAGCTCGTCTCCTGCCTTGCCTTTGCACCTAGGGCCCAGGCGCCCTTGGGGCTGCATTAGGGGCCGGTGGCTTTCACCCTGCCAAGGGCTCCAGCACTTAGCACTGTGTCAGACGGAAGGGAAGCCCAACTGCAAGGCTTCTCCTGCTGGGGTTTGGGTGCCCGTACTCAGCGCAGCATGGAGAGCACCAGGCTCCCAGGGCCCCTGGATGGGGGAGGCCGCCCCAAAACGCGGAGGCAGACTCCCTGCTCGCCTGCCAATGCTTCACAGACCGAGTTTCCCTAGGGCTCTCCTCCCCAGCACAGATGCGCGCAAGTGGTTGGGGCCAGCCCCTGCGGTTCTGAGCTCCCGCCCAACCCAGGCGGCCTTGGGGAGGCTTTACGGGCCGGTGATTTTCACCCTGCCAAGGGCAATAAGACTTAGGGCTGTGTCAGACAGATGGGAAGCCCAACTGCAAGGCTTCTCCCGCTGGGGCTTGGCTGCCCGGACTCAGCGCAGCACGTAGAGAACCAGGCGCCCAGGGCCCCTGGGTGGGGGAGGCAGCCCCACAACGGAGAGGCTGAGTCCCTGCTCGCCTGCCAGTGCTTGACAGACTGAGTTTCCCTAGGGTCTCCTCCC
>NW_024079776.1:0-1084 GCF_014754425.2 Oryx dammah
ACCTTCTCGAGTTACGACGGGGACCTCTGGGACCCTCCCTCTTGACCTCAGGAAAGGCCAATCTCCATGCGATTTGCGAGGGGCCTATCGGGATTCCTCTGCAGTCGGTGCCGGGGACTAAGACCTCATGTGGAGCCTATGACGGAACCTGAGGATTCCCCTCCAGTGCTTACATGGATCTTGGGGTACTTCTGGAGGCTCCTCCGGGGAGTCAGCCCTCGTCTCGAGTGTGGACATGCACGTCCGCTTTCCACACAAGCTGAAGCATTCGTGGCAGGCTTCCCGTCGCCTTGATACAGGGATCTGTGGCATTCTTTGGAGGCTTTCCCGAGAGGCTTTCCCACGAGGCTTTCCAGCAGGGCTGTCACACGTTCCACGGTGGTGTGAGTCGATCCTCGGGGTGCATGTCGAGGAAGTGCAGGAAAATCAGGTTCTTCTGGTTTGGACCGAGATATTTTGTGCACATTGGGAATGGTGGCACGACCCCTTGAATTCCTCTCGACTTTCCTGTGGAGAGCGCCTCCTCCGAGATGTAACAGGAAAATCGGGAATCCTTTCCCGACGAAGCAGGGAAAGGAACCCTCATCTCGAGCTATGAGGAGGAAACGGGGCTCCTCTTGATGTGGGCGGGACCCTCGGTGTTCCTCTCGAGTGGAGGCGGCTATGTCGGGGAACTTCTTGAGTTGCAGCAAGGGTGTAAAGGACCGTTTCAAAGTTCAAGAGGGAAGGGGTGATTTGTCTGGAGACGCCACAGCGGAAAAGGTCCTCATCTCGCCTGGAGGGGAGAATCTCCTGGATTTTCTCGAGTTGCGGCGGGACATTCTCGAGTTACGACGGGGACCTCTGGGACCCTCCCTCTTGACCTCAGGAAAGGCCAATCTCCATGCGATTTTCGAGGGGCCTATGGGGATTCCACTGCAGTCGGTGCCGGGGCCTAAGACCTCATGTGGAGCCTATGACGGAACCTGAGGATTTCCCTCCAGTGCTTACATGGATCTTGGGGTACTTCTGGAGGCTCCACCGGGGAGTCAGCCCTCGTCTCGAGTGGGGACATGCACGTCCACTTTCCTCACAAGCTGAAACA
>NW_024079777.1:0-1084 GCF_014754425.2 Oryx dammah
GGAGTGAACGGGAGGTGGTTGGGCATCGAGCCCCATGCTTCTGCATGCCGCTATCCTGTGACATGCTGTAGTCCACGGGGCTCCACGGGGTGAAGGCACCCCACGTCCTCGAGAGCCTCTGGACTCACTGTGAGTGTCAACTGCATCAGTGCACCTGCAGCCCCAAGGAGGCGACGTCCAGGTGTTCTCACAACTCTTTCCTTGGGGTCTCTCTACAGAGTGTGTGCATTTATTGAGGCTATTTCCAGAGATGGTTAAAAGAACATGCTGTCCTTAGAAGAACACTCTGAAGGTAGAAACAGGCACTTGATACAGACTAGAAACACTGCTAGGACTCCCTGTGAGCCCAGGTAGGGGGTGCCCAGGACCCCAGTGCAGGGCTGCTGCCCAGGAGCATGTGGGGAGGGGGCCGTGGAGACTCAGAGAGTCTTCCCTTTTCACTGAAAACCGTAACTGGCAGGACAAGGACTGGTGACGTTTAACACTGGGGCCTGTTGGGAAAACACAGCTCAGTGAGGCCATGAGAAGCACATGTGTATATGCCTGTGAGTGTGTGTGTGAGTGTGTCTCAGTGTGCATGTGAGTGTGTGAGTGCATAAGTGTGTGCATGTTCGTGTGTGTGTATATATGAGTGATTGTCTGTGTGTGCATGTGTGTGTATATGTAAGTATGAGGGTGTCTATATGTAAGTATGAGTGTGTGAATGTGTGTGATTGTGTGTGTGTGTGTGAGTATGAAAATGTGTGTGTGTGTCTGTGTGTCTGTGTGACAGGTGTGTGTGTGACAGGTGTGTATATTCCCTGTCAGAGGGGTGTGTTCACTGTCAGAGGGGTGTGTTCTCTGTTACAGGAATGTTTTCCATACAATGGATACTCTCTCAGAGGAGTGTGTTCCGTACAGTAAACATTCTGTAAGCGAAATATCAGCACTGGGGGACAAGCGTCGGTGTGCTCTACAGACATGAGCCCCTGTGAGGTCTCCGTGTGGACTCGAGTCTTTGCCTCAGAGCCATGGCACCATCCCACGTGAAGTCCAGCTTCACCTCCATGCAGATGTGTTAAGACGTCTGCGGGTGGTTGAGCCT
>NW_024079778.1:0-441 GCF_014754425.2 Oryx dammah
TCAGGTGCTGGAGCAGCCGTGGCAGGCTTCCTGGCACCTTGATACAGGGATCTGTGGCATTCCTTGGAGGCTTTCCCACGAGGCTTTGCGACAGGGCTGTCACACATGCCACTGTGGTGTGAGTCGATCCTCGGCGTGCATGTCGAGAAAGGGCAGGGAAATCAGGTTCTTCTGGAGTGGACTGAGATATTTTGTGCACATTTAGAATGGTGGCACGACCCCTGGAGTTCCCCTCGACTTTCCTGTGGAGTGCGACCCCTCCGAGATGCGACAGCAAAGCCGGGAATCCTTTCCCGACGAAGCAGGGAAAGGAACCCTCATCTCGAGCTTTGAGGAGGAAACGGGTCTCCTCTTGATGTGGGCGGGTCCCTCGGTGTTCCCCTCGAGTGGAGGCGGGTATGTCGGGGAACTTCTTGAGTTGCAGCCAGTGTGTGAAGGACC
>NW_024079778.1:541-1084 GCF_014754425.2 Oryx dammah
CAAACGGGGCTCCTCTTGATGTGGGCGGGACCCTCGGTGTTCCTCTGGAGTGGAGGCGGGTATGTCAGAGAACTTCTTGAGTTGCAGCAAGGGTGTGAAGGACCCTTTCGAAGTTCTAGAGGGAAGGGGTGATTTGCCTCGAGACGCCTCAGCGGAAAAGGGCCTCATCTCGCCTGGAGGGGAGAACCTCCTGGATTTTCTCGAGTTGCGGCGGGAACTTCTCGAGTTACTACGGGGACCTCTGGAACCCTCCCTTGTGGCCTCAGAACAGGCCAGTCTCCATGCGAGTTGCGATGGGCCTGTCAGGATTCCTCTGCAGTCGGAGCCGGGGCCTAAGTCCTCGTGTGGAGTCTATGACGGAACCTGAGAATTCCTCTCCAGTGCTGACATGGATCTTGGGGTCCTTCTGGGGGCTGCACAGGGGAGTCAGTCCTCTTCTCGAGTGGGTACATGCACGTCCGCTTTCCTCACGAGCTGGAGCAGCCGTGCCGTCTTCCCGGCTCCTTGATACAGGGATCTGTGGCATTCTTTGGAGGCTTTCCC
>NW_024079780.1:0-1084 GCF_014754425.2 Oryx dammah
TTCTTTCCAAAATATGCTGAATTACTAATCATGCACTAAAAATATCTACTTAAGATGATTCTCACAAACTTTTTTGGGTTTTTTTTCTTTCTTGTTTTAAATGGAGCTCATCTATCCTGCCAATCCTGGGGATATAGAGATATTTTAGGAAGGCCCTATTCTCAGTTTCATCTTCTTCAACTAATCTTACTTCCAGGGAGAAAGGGATGGGTGGGTAATGAGTTAATTATGTGATTTAACTCTTGATAATAGAGACCCCGGTTCCCTGGGTCAGGGATAGTAAAGCTCAGATGGTAAAGAATCTGTTCGATCCCTAGGTCAGGAAGATCCTCTGGAGGAGGGCATGGCAACCCACTCCAGTATTCTTGCCTGGAGAATCCCACGGACAGAGGAGCCTGGGGGGCTGCATCCATGGGGTCGCAAAGAGTCGGACGCAATTGAGCAACTGGCGCTACTGCTCCTCACTGACGCTTCTGGCTTCCCTGAGAGCTCAGTCGGTAAAGAATCTGTCTGGAATGCGGGAGACCCCAGTTCGATTCCTGGGTTGGGAAGATATGCTGGAGAAGGGATAGGCTACTCACTCTGTGTTCTTGGGCTTCCCTTGTAGCTCAGCTGATAAAGAATCTGTTCACAGTGTGGGAGACCTGGGCTTGATCCCTGGGTTGGAAAGATCCCCTGGAGAAGGGAACAGCCACCCACTCCAGTACTCTGGCCTGGAGAATTCATAGACTGTGTAGTCCATGGGGTAGCAAGGAGTCAGACACACAGAGTCACTTTTATTTTCAATTTGGTAGTAGTTATATACCCTTGTGATAAAAACCAATGATTTAACCATTTAGACTGAACAGATTGTTAAGACAGATTTAAAAACTTAAGGTAATCTTGATTCCAGCTTGTTTTTCATCCAGTATGGCATTTCCTGTGATGTACTCTGCATATAAATTAAATAAGCAGGGTGACAATATACAGCCTTGACATACTCCTGCCTCAATTTTGAACCAGTCTGTTGTTTCATGCCTGGTTCTAACTGTTGCTTATTGACCTGCATACAGGTTTCTCAGGACACAAGTAAGGTGGTCTGGTA